>NC_141790.1:8733134-8928430 GCF_054643075.1 Acanthaster planci
CCCTTTGGTGGGATTTCAACGTGTGCATGCACAGGATTGTTAAAGTGAGTTTGGCACGGGGCACTATAAGCACACATGACCAATGTACTTGTGTGTTGGGAAGTATAGTCTTCACTTGTGCACTGTGCACGTGCACTGGCCTGGTTGAACACCTTCCCACAAGCCTGTCTCGCCTTTGCTGATGAGATTGCACTTCAACCCAAGGTGGTGTGCTTGCATGTATACAGTGTATGTGCCATTTTGCTGGAAGGAAACGGATGGCATTCATGCCAGGAAAGCGAATAGTGAGTTCGCAGAACTTGGTAACAGTTTCACTCCGGCAAATTTTGCAAAGTAACAAGTTCAGCTTCAAAATTCAGAGAAGTTTAAATTTTCAAGTCGCCCAAAATCTGACACACACTGTACCAGCAGATAGGTGCACAGTGGGTATGAATTATTCAAAGTGAAGCATCTTAGCACTTCAATTTTTTTCTGTGTTGGTTTTTTCCACTTTCAAAACTGAAGGCAGAATGTAAACCAACTTAAATGGATTTAATAAATTTCAACTCTCACTGACGTCAGTGTTTGGGTTTCATATTTGTTACAGTTCTCAGCACTTATTTCTAACTTTCATACGCTTTTTCCCAATTACTTGCCAGTCTCACATTTTCGAGGAAGTGGACCTGCGAGAGATCAGCGTGGCAGAGAACAGCACCAAGAACGTCAACAACAGTTTCAGGGTGAGTGCCCCTTGCCAGTTCTGGTCTCCTTGGATTTCAGCCAATCTGCGTAATAAGCAGCCCTCACTTTCTTGTAAGCCTTATAATGAAAGCAATCTTAGGTTAGACTGTGCATAAATAAATTGTTAGCAATTAAGGGTTCATCTGCATGAACTCTGATCATTTTCATGAGCATTCTTCAGAGGAGGGGATAGAGGTCCTGTAGACTCTTCAAAAAATATTAAATAATGATGGAAACTCTCCGTGGACATGATTTATCCAAGGGTACTGAATAAATGAGGTCACACTCCAATGAAAGGGAAACTGTTTCCTTTGATTTCTTCAAACTGGTACAATACTTTGAATTGCAAATTACAAAATCAAATCGTAGATTCATTGCGGCACACCCTCCCCCCAAGAAATCTATGGGAAATGACCTGCCTAGATGGGTGTGCAAATATCATAGTTGTTTTCTTATTGTTCAGGATCGTTTTGACCCGAGATGTTGTGTATGCGTTCTGAACTTAGTAATATGCAGATGGTACTTGAAAACTGCCTGTATGTTCCGTAATTGCCCAATTGTAGTATATATTGTAAGTTTATACACACCCTACATGTACCTGTAGGCTGTTAGGGTTTAGCTCTATATGGTTATGCTCGTACTTTTATTAAAAACTTGCATTTTTATTACTTTGGTCCATGAATTAACCCTAATTCCCTTGAGTTTTTTCTAAAATGTTACCCGAATCCTGCAAAATCCTCTGACCGTCTCCATGTGACAGTGTACCGGTAGCCTGTAATTCTTTTGATGGGTTTGGGAAGGTTAGGATTGAAGAAAGTGTAGGATAAATCTGTATATACAAATGAAATACAGAAAACAAAAATGTAAACTCAATAACAAACCTTCCATGACCTTTTCATTGAAAGTTCAACACCCCGCACTTTGATGTAATTTTTATTCCCTGTTTGAAATGTCACTAGTTCCCAGCTTACGTGTATACCCCTTTGATAGTTTGACATTTGCCTTACCTCCACACATTTACTTTGCCGGAATTTGCCCAAATCCTCTTACCATTTTGAGTCCCTGGCCGCTTGTCCATAATTGGTGGGATTTGTGGGTAATCACTCGCCTCCTCCCACCCTCCTTCAGACTTGCAAAGAGTTTGCCACTTGGTCTAAAATCTGTCCAATTTGGACAGTTCAGGAGGACTCAGGACCTCCACCGTCACAGGATCGTGGGATGCTTTATTTCTTGGAGCTGCGTGATGTAATCTCTTCAAATCCCTGTTTGATACAGTACATCCTAAACTTTGGAATGTTCTCTGTTAATATTCGTAGAGCAAAGAGTGTGGGTGTCTTCAAATCTTTATTGAAGACTCATTTGTTTAAAGTGGCTTTTGGACACCATCTTCATGATTAGAGCTGGGCATGGGGTGTTAGGTATTGGAAATTGGGTGGTAGGTTGGGGTTGATGTCATTCTTGTGTCCTCGTCTTCTTGGTACCTGTTATTACAGATGTTATTGTTTGCTGTCAAATTCAATATGTTCAATTTTATCATTTGGATTTGGTGTAGGCCTACCTAGTGTTTTAAATCGCTGTTGCATGTATTTTCTTAATGAATTTATACTTAGTTTTAATGTGCAGTGCATTTGAACACATTTTTTATGAAATTTGCTCTATATAAATGAATAAATTATTTATTAATTATATACATGTACTTCAGTGTATGATTTATTCCACTTGCAGTATGGCCAGCCAGTTCAAAATTTATGAGTACAAATGTACCGGTACATGGATGTACATGAAATTCTTAAAAGGGTAACTCGTGTACATGAAAGTAATAGCCAAAATGATGATCAATGCCTGTGCTTCGTAGTATTTGTGAAGCTTATTTTGCCCATCCGCCCAGCATCTTTTAAGGGCATTGACAATGAGTGAACCTGGACAATGGCAAATTTCATATCTGACTATTGCCGATTCTCACAAATTTAGTTTTACAGATAAGCATCAATTTACACTCTTGACAGAAAACAGACATCGAGTTTGTTAAAACTGTTTTCTGTTGCCGTTTATTAGCGTCACACCGCTTAATACATGCACCGGTATGTGAACTGCTCCCTTTTTCATCATAGGTCATTACGCCATTCCGCACCTTAATTCTCTGCACCGATACCCGTAAGGACATGGAGGAATGGATCAGTGCCTTCAAGTCGGTGGCAAACAGGGACTTCTATGAGGTGAGTACATGAAGGCTTGTATGTTTTTCTACCGTTTCATTTTGTTTTCACAGGGCTCGGAGGCCACGATAATTGGTTGGAGCCCCACACATCAGCAAGGAATTTTGTTTATGACGTTGTGGTTTGGGTTGGCAGGGTTGTTTTTATAAAATACAGTTTAGATTATTATTTCATTTCTCATGACGTCTTTGTGAACTGGGGTTCAAATTTGGCATGGGCTCGACAACAAAGCTATTAACTTCCTGTGTGTGGATGTACAGTACGTGTACGTGTACATGTACAGTACATGTACGTGTACATGTATGTACCAAGATGCCTTGTCTTCCAACTATTGAGTCTCTATGACTGACAAGTTCAGTGGCTCCTCATACATGTCATAGGTTCTCGTTGTCATACATGTAGGTTTCAAGAACAGAGGTTCAAATCCTATACATGTATGTACCGGTACATGTACTGTACATGTACCTGGTACACAGGGTATTGAGGTTTTTTTATGCGTACAGTACCTAGAGGTTGCATATTTGAGGATGAGCTCATCCATTGGTTCTTCAATTTGTTTTGATTCCTTGGTTTGTAGTCCTCAAGAATAGGGGTTTCAAATCCTGCCAAAGCTGTTGAGGCTTGCGACATGTACGTGTACATGCATGTGTATGCTTGGATTTTAGCTGTAACGTCGGTTGGTACATGTACTTCAGGTGAATGCAAAAGAGAGGCAAATTTGAAATCAAAACTTGAGCAGTTGCAGCAAAATTTGCTCAGTTGAATGGTGCTCAACTCTTGTGAATTTCCAACACAAATGCCCTTAGATTGAGGACTAGTGTTTTAAAACCATGGTTTAAGTTGGACTGCTTTTTGGCAAATCTTCACATATTGTGGCTGAGCAGAAGAATTGCAAAAGTGAGTATGATCGGCACACCCAGAGAAAAGGCTTCCCTGTCACATGTAGTTCGACATATCGCTGGCAGAAACTTATTGATAACAGGCCAAAGGGAGTTGCTTAAGATTTCTGCATACATGTAGATGCCGCAGTTTTACAGGGTCCCTGACTAATCCAGTGGGAAGAGCACCATGCTGTAAACTTCTACAAGTGCACATTGAAAATGTCTCATGAGAAGAATGGTTCCCTGACCTCTTTGTGCAATGCACACACACCCACATCACTATTTTTTGTGGTGTGGCGCTCTGCACGTTTCCATGAAGGCAGTTTTGTCAGATGTGAGTGCGCATGTACCAGTACAGTAACTAATAAAATGACTCCTGAGTACTTTTTGGGATGACTTTTTGAGATGACAGGTCCTTTCTACTAGCTCTTGGCATGCACACATTTGAGCATGCCTACATTAGTACTTTTGAGCACGCACAAGACTGCGAAAAAGGACCGGTATGCCTACTGTCACCAGCATATCAAGGTCTTCCATTGTGTACAACATTTTCAGACCTACCATAGCTCTGACAACTGCCAACTATACCGTACCTGGTAAAATCCAAAAGCACCCTAATACATACTTAGAAATGCTGAGAATGAAGTTAAGTGGGACACAGAGATATAGTTTTAGAATTCGCCAGCGTAAAAAATTTCTCTTACTTGGGCCAACCACAGAGGGATAAAAAAAGAAATATCCTCTTCATGCCTTTAAGGTTGTTGACCTCATCAGTGTGTTGGTTGGTGTTTTCTTTTCACTGTGAGGTTTTTATTGTTCTTCTGGATCATAAATTTTGTGAAAGTTCACATGATCTCAAATACACCCCTGAGAGATGAACGTACTCTTTTTAGAGGACAGCCGGTTTTACTCGGTCAAAAAGTAATGAGGTTGGTTTTTTTTTTCTCAAAACAACCTGTTTTTGTCACACACTTGCAATTTTCAAGCCAGCCAACGACCGATTTGCGTCACAGTGAAACTTTGTTCTCATTACGGCAGGCCTAATTAACTTACCTGGAGGACTTACCCTAGGATGAAGCTGCATGTTAGTTTAATATTGGCACTCCAAATCAGGCAAATCTACTGGCACCTGTTGACTTTTTAACGAGGAGCAACTGCGCGGGACTGGGATGATGAGTGCCATTGCCATGACAACCTTCACAGCAGAGGCTGCTTTTTTTAGCCCAACAAATGACGTGCCGAAATGCATGTATGACAGTGGTCAAAAGATAATGGTCATTGACTTGAAGTACATTTTTAAATTTGGAGATCTTTAACATTTCTATGAGTTTATTCAATACATACCTGTATTTACATGGAAAGAAGTACGTCCAAAGCAAAAACTGATCAGATATGCATACCAAGGTGATTGCCAGAAACAGGTTCAACTTAACAATTTGATGATTTCCGTCCAAGTTTGTGGGAACCTTTGACAATTATTGAAGGTGAACACTGGCACACTTCAGTGAATGAGGACATGGCAGTCAGTGGATGCCTTGCTTTTCCTTGACCCACAGTCTAAGAAAGATTTATTGAAGAAGTTTGGACTTGTTCACAAGTCTGCCATATTGATTTGAAAGTGACATTTTGGGGATTGTTTTTGGAGGGGGGCTTCATAATAAAAATGAAGTTATTTTCAAATAAATGTCATTTGTGATGATCAATCAGTTAAATTTGGGACTAACTAATCCGATTGAATGAGATTGGGGAACACAATCGAAAATAGCCTCAATGTGGATAAGGCCTATAGTGCAATGCAAGATACATACACCTCAAAAAAAGAGCAGATGCCTCATTACAACACTTGGCTGTTTACCCCATTGGGAACAGCGTACAGCTTCTGAACCTAAGTTTCATGGTGGCACCGTGGAATTATGGACTAATCTGAGATGACCAAACTCTCACGCACACCACATGCGGTCTTAAACATTGGGTGAGCATGCATGCTGGCGAGCCATGACAATTTACGACCTGCATTAACACCCTAGTAGCGGCTTGTTATGCCATCCCAGACACGGGATCAATCTGCGGACAGGTAACGATCTGAGGATTGTGGCTGTGATTCCCTAACAATGAGCAGAAAACCCTGTAATCAACAGTCTCCTCTTAAAATGACGTCACAGTGACAGTGCCCTCTTTTACCAGTGAAAGCAAGGAAATGTTTAAAATTTTCAAAATCAGATAACTCAAAAGTGATATCAAATTACATCCAATAGTATTCATGCATTTAAAGGAACAAGGAAATAGAAATTTTTTTTATAAATTTACTAAAAAGCCTTGAAATTGCATCTTTGGGTTTCAATTAACCTGATATTAAATTTTTGTTTTGCACTTTTAACCCATACTTTGATGCTTTTTTTGGTTTTTATGCTAATGATATTTGCATATTCATGAGCAAAACTATGATGTCATCCAAGGCACTGAATCTCAATATTGCACTGATTTGTGCACAAAAAATTTCTAGGTTTTTTTACCACTGCTATGGCAGATTTTATTTTCTTTGGCAATTTATTGACGTGTAAGTATATGGCAATAATCCAGCAAAAATCCTTTTCACAGAATTGTCCCAGAGAGCAAATTTGGGGTTCGTATTTTGAACATGAAAACATACAACCTGAACGATGTCTTCCTGGATTTACATCAAAGCAGAAGCACCCTCACTTGTCAGTTTTTAATATTTGGAAAAGTGCACCGTTCTGTTCACGCAACTAAAAAAAGATGTCAAACAGTCTTCATACTTGGAAGAATAGTACAGAGATACACAAAAAGTGATTCTAAGAAAAATTCATTTCCTGGTTTCTTTAAGAGGAGTAGATGCCATGGTTGGAACAAAACATGTTAAATTCAAGTGAGGTCCTGTGAGATATAATGCTCCTGCATTAACAAGTAATACTTGTGTGGGCGGGTACTAGATAGTGGAATATTGGAAGTAATCCAGAATAATATAAGTGATCCATGCATTTCACTTAAAACACCCACAGAAAAATTCCCTTCAGAGTCCAGAAATGGATAATGTAGCGAGAGAACAGTTTGATTCATGGTGACAAACTTTGCCGTAATTCGCAACCCACAAACTACAGCGTAATCGGCCCCTTCTGTCGCCCGGACTCCCCCCACCATATAATGGACAGCTCCAAATATAATCCAACTTGCCTTGCTCCCCCCCCCATCTCCACTGCCATCCACATTTAAAAATTGCAGACATGTGAGGCATCGCACACAGACTGACTTGGCTTAGCTACCCTACGATAGACTGACTCGGCTCACAGTGCCTATATGTACATTGTACATGTACTGTACCATAGTAAAGTGCATGTGTGGTAGTGATTTTCCTCAGGTTGACAATAGCATTTACACTAACGGCGTTCATTTGTGTGGTGCCTCGGGTCGCGTCTTGGTAACCAGTCAGAATGGAGGGTTCAGACAGTGATAACATGGATTCCAACAAGACGGTGAGTTTTTTTTTGGGGGGGGGAGAACAAATCGGTTGTTGGTTGAAATTTTGAATAGCTGTCATCATGCATTTCCTTGTTAAAGAAATGCAGGCAGTGTACGATAGACCCAAACCTTATATTCATTTTTCTGAAATAAGCAGGATACCGGTACCACAGCAGACACTAGGAGATTTCTTCAAGCAATATTCCTGGTTCGGCGCTCTTCAGAACTTTCTGTCTCAAGCCTGGTTTTTCCTGTGAAGAGTTGCCAACAAATGTGTTTCTATCCGTCTCTGTATTTTTCAAATATAAGAATTACCCATCTGCCCTGGTGTCAAGTGATATGTTATCCGTACAAATTGTCTTTTTCCAGCCACGCATACATTTAACACTTCTGTTTGCTAATCATTAACTGTGAAATTGATCTCTATATGAAAAGTTTTGCCAAAGTTCTTGAACACTTTAAAGACCAACCATCAATTTATGCTCAGTGCCATCATGTGGTTCATTTTTTCCTGTGTGATATATTGAAATATCAAACCTGATATAATTCCAACCTATTAAGTCTATATTTAATGCCAGTCTTACGTGTACGTGCACTGATTAGTCCCTGATATGTTCTGTGTATTTGGTATGGAGTATTTCTAGCCTTTCTGCCTCAGATATACATGTACATATTTCTGCAGTTATATAAATGTGGAAACAATTCTGCCAGGTTAACATACTAGAGGCCGCAGTAAGACTATTTTGTGTGACATTGTTATATCTTCCACATTTCCATTATCATATATGTACATGTATGACGCGACCTGGTTATTCAAATGAAAGTGTAGCAGAGGTCACATGATTGGCATGATTGCCTTTTTCAGATGCCGAGGAATTTTTCCTGCCACGACCACAGAATGCCATTTTTCTCTGGGAAATTCTGTGGCGTCCTCACTGAGCGCTTCTAGTCATGTTCTGGGTGGAATTTGTGGAATCTGAGGTTCAGTGAAGTTTAGAGCTCCATATGGAACCCCTGTTTTCTGACAGCAATAAAAACATGGATTTTCAAAAATGCAGTCCCTTTATATAAAATTACTAAGGCAAGCGTACATGTATGTCCAAAAAACTTCCATAAGGCAGTTTTTTGTTCAAAAGGGTAAAGGAGGTTTCCCTGTTTAACAAAAAAATTACTCTACAAGATGGCTACTGTGCAAAGCCTCTCTATAAGGATCCTGCCATTCTTGGTGTAAAATCCAGTGTGAGATACATGTAACTTAACGAACAGTTAACATTTTAAGCGGTGCCTTAAAGCAAGCACAAATGTACAGTATATGAGTACATGTACACCTTAGACCCTACACTGCTGTGAGGACCTGGTGATTATTTTGTGGCTGTTTCATTTTCCTCCAGTCCGGCCACCCCTCATCTATGCATTTTGTCTGAACTCTCCAGGAGGCTGCAAGGCCTCTGTACATAAATGAATCACACCGCCCCTGGGGGAAGTTCAACCAACCACTCATGTAGTGTCAAATGCACGCATACTGTAAACAGTTGCCCTTCCGTCCCTATACCTCACTCTGTCAGGATGGCCTACAGGGGTCCATGCCTGTGAGATGCATTGACACTCATCACTCCATGTTTTATTTTATAGGCCCCCGTCATTTTTCGCCCTTCCTGTGCATGTGTCTCGTTGTGCCAGGCGATGAATTTTTGCGTGTGACCATGTAATGCAGCAGGCTCATTTGAGAAGTAATTTGGCTTTTAAATTTTTTATATACTGCCACACAACTTGCAGTGTAGCGGTTTGACGGACACAAAGATCATGGAGCATTGCAAATGCCCCCCCCACCGAGTACCGAAATACACGTACACTGTATCACATGTTAAATTCATAAAAAGGCTCTTTTTTCATTTGAAGGAAAAAAAATTGCTTCAGAACTGCCCTTGAAAAATTGACTATGCTGCTATCTGCATTACTGGTACAGTACTTCTATGGCTTGCAGCAGCAATTGCATGCACAGGGGACAATAAATGTGATGTTTTTCTTTCTTCAGATTATATCATTTTTCTCTAATTTCAATTCTGTTAAACATTGTGATACAAAAAAATAAAAATTAAAGAAGCCAATTTGTAAATACTTTTTGAGTCTCCGCTTTCATTATCACGATAACATTGTCAACCACAGAACAGGAGTTCTACACATTAAAATGGGAAGTGGGGCCAAAGGTCAATACATACATGTACATTTTCGGCTGTAATTTAAAAGAAAACAGTAAGGCATGAAGACTCTGGCATTTAAAGAACGCAAACTTGAAAATGTTTATGGTGAAATGTTGCTCGAAATAGATACTGGCCAAAAATGTACCAAACGTTGTCATGAAATATGATAAACAGTTCGAGAGAAAGAAACAAAATGACCTGAATCACTTTCAACAGTCAATTCTGCCAAGCATGCCACTTTGTCCCTCCCAAGTCGGCAACCCAACTCGGGACAAAAATGTTGGGAGGGGGAGAGATGCCTCATCACCCTGGCAATCAGCATCACCGTCAAGCATTGGGTATCCACGGATACCACATCCACCGCTTGGAACTGTAATTGGTCACTGGACTTGTCGCGGCACTCTTTTACAGTCCAATCACTGGTTGCTTTTCTCTTCCTGAACCCCCTTATTTAAGGTTGGTGATTGGAATCGATCCCTCGCATCTTTGAAACAATTAGTTTACCGCCAATCAAATGCGTCAATCGTAGTCTTGTTACCTCCGCAGTGAGCTAAATTTGGTCAAGGCGTGGGTGGCAAGGGGCTTGTGATTGAATTTTAATGACATTCTGTGCTCCCTCAAAGAAGATTCCTCAAAATAGATCCGGAAACTGCACATGTTATCTTCAAACTCGTTAACACATCCTTGAGAACGGGGGGGGTAGTCCGCAAATCAGAATGAATTACATTTACAAACTGAATAGTTTAAATCATTGACTTTACAAACGGAATTCTTAAAAATCATTGACTTGCAGTATTTGTGCATGCACCATACAAGTACAGTACAAGTATGGTTCAGACTGTGGAATGTATGTCTATTTCTCTTTTTCAAAAGAAAGGTATTGTAACACAGCGTAATTGTGAAGGCTGTAAATATTTCCCTTCTCCGGCATTGCAATCCAGAGGATGAACCGTCAGTTCTTTTGCACTTCCATACAGAAACTCATGATATTTACCGCTAGTGCTCATCAGGCAAACCTCCAGTCAGGCCAGACGTACATGTACATGTAAACACAGCTGGATTGTGCAGGCTGTCCAATTTCTCCGTATCTTATCGTTGCGGTCATGCCGGTGATATGCTCTAAGTGGTTCTGGAATTGTATTACCCTGCGTATGCATAGAGTGTGCCTGTACAAATATTTTGACAATTGCTGGAGGACGAATATACACTGTAGCTGTAGATGTGGCAAAATAAAGTTTCCTGTTAATTTGTAGATTTGTTTGCCATGCCTGCACTATGTATGTACGAATCCACAATGTACTGTACATGTACCAGTTCCTTTCAAAAGTTCATTCACTCATGCCGGGTTCGACTGCATGGAAGCACATATACATGTACATGTACACATGAACATGTATGAGGTGATCGATGTGATCGATGCAGGACATTTTTCTGTATTTATATCCTTGTTTGTTCGTTTCTGTTCTCGTCCATAGAAATTACAAAAATACTGTTTAAGTAGTCAGGCAACACTTGCCCATATGTTTTCTTTGCATAAATTTCTTCAAAAACAAAGAGTACACGTGCACACTCATTGCACAGTTGGGACTTGTGGATATCACTTCAAGGACCAAATGGTTGTGAGGACACTCGAAGGTCCCCACAAGGTGATGCAAATTTGCTGCATGACAGAAATCGTATCCAGAATAAGATACCAGCTAGGGTACATCACGCACACTCTCAGTTAAACGAAATCAGTAAGTAACCACCTCCACCAAAGAGAAAGTCTTTTAATTTGCAAGTAAACAACCTGTTCTTTGAAAATGGTCTGACAAATTTACAAAACAGTGACATATAAATTGGTGAGCGGTAATTGGGAATCGAGCGTGGAAGATCATGCCACTGTGTTGTCTGCCGTTGCCCCGCAAGACCATAAAGCTCACGGTTTGGAAGACTAATGGACAATGCACCCTGATTGTGCAACCTAGTTGCCAATTAAAAGCTTGGCTGGCCAATACAGCAGGGCTGTACAAAAAAGAAAGCAGAGAAAATTATCTTGTCTTTGTAGCGTGAGTGATGGTTTACATGGCTTTGATTGAATTACGATGCGGCGTGACGTCAGCGAGTCAAGTGGCCCTCCCTCATCAAAAACAAAAGAGTATTGATCTGGAGCTCTTGGTTACACGGCTCAGCCAGACTAGCATTAGGTAAACCAAGTTCTTTGAATGGCTACCTCTCTCCCCTCCCCATCATGCGCACATGGCTGGCAACTTCAAGAAGGGTTGCCAGCCAGACTCGCTTGGAAGGACAGTCATGTAATTTGATTAAGGGGGCAGAGTAGTGACTGAACGTCCTCGCGGCAGCAGCAGTGCTGGCTTTGGAAGGCACAACTCGCCCACAGTTGCAGTCGTGGCGGCACGGCAGATTACAGTTTTTGATGGGACGACGAGGGAGAGTCTTGGTCACATTTTGCGATTTCATCATTCTGTGCTGATGTACATACAGATATGGGGGTAAAGTACACGATTTTCTGCTTTGTTTCTTGTAAGCCATGGTTTTAGCTACATGTACGCAAACGTGTATGTTCAAGATGCATGGACATGTGCATTTGTGGCATGGAAAAATGTAGAAAAGATAATAGTGAGATTAATCACTACATGTTGCATTACAGTATATTTTTGGGTGGGGGATAAAAAAATCGTTATTGGTTAACTTTATTGGACTACCGGTACCTTTTATGTACATGTGTGTTAGGGATGTCCTCAGTCAGTGTAACTCAAACGCAGGCTTTGTTCGATTTCAAGAAACATATTGGAACCGTACATGTGTGTATGAAAAAATGTCCAGAATACTTGAAATTGGAGCCACAATGACAGACCCCTTCTAAATCCCTGTAAAAGGGATGATATCATACATGCGTCTGTATGCCAAAAAAACTCGTCCTCAATAATTAAAGCAAAGTTCATATCAAGAAAGGAATGGTGAAGCATGCTGTCGACCCAGGTTGCGCATTCTTAAGGCGTGGTGTTCATCTTGAATTTGAATGAGACCATCATCCTGAATTCATTTTTCTGCTGCTAAATCAGAACTCACAGTTTTGTGATACCGAGACATACTGACATTAAGCAGTGAATGAGGGGATGCTTGATTTTTTTTTTCCCCAAAGTGTGAAGTACTGTATCTCACTGTATACTGTGTTTGAAGAGTGGAGTTGTGCCCCAAGAGTTTCCAGGAATGTGTACAATTAATCAAGTACCAAGTCCCATGGTATATTGCAGGGCAGAAGTGCAGCCAGCAGATTACGTTTTCCTATCAAGTAGCAGCAGCTATCGGTAATCTTTGGGTGCCCTCAATGTCACAAGTATGTGAAGGAATGATGATGCGATATCTCCACGGGATAACGACAGACGCACCATCTCAAGTTGCCAGTGTTGGCTGTCACTCAGTTTTCACTTTCCAGCAGTGACAGCTAGCCGCTAAGTCAAAAAGCGACCCAGACCCAGACAGTGAAGATACTTTCCAGGTTGGAAGAAAAATCAGTGAGTGTGCATTGGACTGCCCTGTGTGTTATGCCCGGGGTGGTTCTGCTTCCACATGCAAAATTGTACTGGCTCATTACCGACCCTCCAGGAGATTGAGATCATCTGATGCTTCCCGGCTTGCCGTCCCGAAAACACAAATTCTTGGGGGACAGAGCCTTTTCTCATGGGGGCCCACATCTTTGGAGCAAACTCCCTTCAGATATTCACACTGTACGTGTACCTCCTCCATCACTGACTTCAAAAGGTCTCTGAAGTTCAAACCCACATGTTTCAGGATGGTTATACTACACGTACATTTACATGTATTTCTGGATAATTTGACTGGGTTTCATTTTGTATTGCACCACGAGTGTCTTTTCTTAGCAGATACCGGCATGTTACAGATTCTCTGTATTGTTATTATTATTATTGTAATTCTTTTGGAGTTATCAACAAGAACAAAATTTAAACTCATTTAAAGCAGTGCCAGAATATTGTTTAGCAAATTTATATGCCAAGCAGAAATCAGCAGGGAAGTGGTCACAAAAGGTACATGTACATGTAAAAGTAGTTTTGGCTGGTATCCCATTTTTGCTTAAAGCAAGTAGTCTCTTGCTCAGCACAATCTCAGTATATTCTGGTAGCAGTTCTGTGACACTGGACCCAGGTGTTGCAAGTTTATCTTTTGGCTAGCTGATTTCATTTAAACATTCCGCCAACACCTAGGTTTCGCTGGAGAGGTGGAGTGAAAATGGTTGCTCTGAAATTTATTGAAAAAACATTCTCAGCAAACAATACACAGTGTTTATGGTTTAAGAGTTTTCAATCAGGTGCATGCTGTTCATTGAATGATATGTACAAACAATTTTAACAATCTCCTGTGTCAAAGTAAACGGAAGGTCCAGATTCTTTTTCTTTCTTTCTTCTTTTAATTTTGGTTGTATCTGAACATTTTCACAAAATTTATAAACAGGTCAGTTTTTTGGGGGGTGGGAAGGTGGGGGAACTGTTTTGTTAAACATATTTGGAAACGTTTACATCAGTGGATGGACGGTTTCATTTTTTTTCAAATCATCAATAGCTGAGTCAAGTTCCGCCATCAATGCTTCATTTGACATCCCAACCACAATACCCCCTCCCCCGTCACCAGGTCAGAATGCAGTTGCGATCCATCCCATTACCTGACCGATTTATTTCCATTATGAAAGGAAAGAGCTCTTCCCAAGTCTCCAAACCGCTCATCTTACATGCAAAGAGCCCACTGTCCTCTTTCATCGGGAGCCAAAGATCAGATTACAGATGAGTTTGGGGTTTCGAATTTTTGATTTTCTGTCGAGGGAAGGCCTTTTAGAGAGTTTGATTGTCACTGGCCGTTTTTGTAGACAGTTGCAATATGCTTTCAATCTATATGCTAACCTGTACTGCAGCACTGTCCATGTACATCAGTGCAGTCTGTATTTTCCCCCGCCCACGTAACAGGCTTTGGAAAGGGACAATTTTACTTTTGCTGTCAAATCTGACGGCAGCTCTCACTGGTGGAGACGAAATATAAAAGGAGGCACAAGAACAGCACTGTGTGGATAGCTGTACTGCACAGCATCCATTGGCATCGGTCCTGAGTATCGCAACATTTGGTGTAGATTGTCAAGGGCATTTTCTTCTCATTAGTTTTTGTTGAAAACCTTCAAATACACATTTATACACGTACCGGTGGCTCTTCAGCTTTTTTTGAGGCGGGGGGGGGTGGGATGTTGCTCAGTTGTCATGGCACATGGTATTCATTCTAATAACAGTTGATAATATATGATTTGTATTGTAAGACTTCTGTTACTGTGATCAGCCGTGCATTGCATACATGTACATAACTCAGCAGTTGAAAACTAATAAGAGTTATAAGAAAAAGGAATTCATTAGAAATATTAATTTAATAAAATGAACAAGTCCAGGTAGAAATGTGTAATTGGATTCAGATCAGACGGTTGCCGCCCGGCAGATTGCATTGGTCATGTTGTTCAAACGTCTGGCTTGGGAAGTCACGGTTGAAATACTGCGCGCAAGGGTATGCCTCTTCTAGCCACTGAGTGTAAACTGCTGTAGATTTACCTTGCTGACAAGCAATCCATTTCAGTAGAAATCCTTACCGGGGGCTCGATTTGCGGGTCGTAATTGAACATGTTATTGTGAGTACAGATAGAAATTGGCTGAGAAAAACACTGAATTCATGGCGTGTAGAAATCCAGATGCTGCAATGCTACAACACTACAGATGCATGCTACTGGCTCTTCAATCTGGGTTGGAATCTGACCCCGACGAGTGAATCTGGATTTCATTTCATACCAGATTTAATGATTTTGACCGTTTTCTCCTTGTTTCCTTCTGCCTGTGAAGTTAAGCATCATGCAGATGAACCATACTCACCCACGCCAGCTGGTGTGTCAGACTCATGGCAGGTCCCACATTAAGGGGACAGTTTCGTTTAGTTAGGAAATTTGGGACTGAGTTGCGGGGACAAAAGTCTGACCCCCCCAGTAACTATCGTTCAGCATGGCTATGGTCCCACTATATTTAAATACCAAAGCATGTATATGGCACAGGGTACACGTCAACAATTTTTGTCAGAATGTACACAAATCTCTTCCTCCTTCACTGAGGACTTACGTGTAGATGGCCTGTGGGCAGTATGTTGTCATTAGGTACTCGAATCCGATAAACGAATTACTGGTAATTTTTATGCATCTTGCCTATTCTGTGTCTCTGCAGGAGGGAGAGCACATGCGGGACATGTTGTCTGGCATGCACAACTGGTATGCCTGCTCTCACGCCCGCCCCACGTACTGCAACGTGTGCAGGGAGGCTCTGTCCGGTGTCACGTCACACGGTCTTTCTTGTGAAGGTGGGTGTTGTTCTCCTCTCAGGCTGCCTCTGCCCCTAAGACAGGCAGTGTCTGAATCAACCGGCTGTGTCTTGCAGTAGCACACGGGTCTATGGGAAGTAACTGCAGCCGCTTGCCAGTGTGGCCTCCATAGGTGAATTATGTCATGTACAGCCACGGTCATAAATTTCGGAAATATTTACTGGTAGCCATTACCAGTGTGCCCAGAGGTTGCTAGCTAACTCAGAGGTTGCCATAGAGATGGGCTCCCACTTTTCTTAATACTGGCCGGCTGTGATTGTCTCCATGGATAGTGATTTTACACATACATGATGGACATATATTGTTGAGTGTACAGAGACATTTCTGAGTTCAAAGGATTCAGTTTATCAGATTTTGAGTCGATATAAGTAAAATATTCCATTGTTTAATTGATCATTTGACTAGCCTACTCATCACTTAACTTGAGACTGGATGACTTGTGTCTGATAGAGATATCTGGAATAGAGTTCTGCAATTTCGTTTTCTCGTCATCAAGCTTTTAACTTTTTTTCTGTCTTTGGTTTTGTTTTCTCTGCAGTATGCAAATTTAAAGCCCACAAAC
Organism: Acanthaster planci; assembly: GCF_054643075.1. Taxonomy (NCBI): domain Eukaryota; kingdom Metazoa; phylum Echinodermata; class Asteroidea; order Valvatida; family Acanthasteridae; genus Acanthaster; species Acanthaster planci. The sequence continues at coordinate 8,749,606 of NC_141790.1, forward strand.
GCTGTGCGGTCCGTGCCCAGAACAATTGCAAATGGACGACATTGGCATCAGTCGGGAAAGATATCATCGAAGAAGATGATGGAACAGTAAGTGTTTAATGTGGAACTAAGCGTTGTCTGGTATTTCAAAAAAAAAGGGGGGGAGGTCTTGTCATTTTTGTCTAAGAGTGCTTACTGGTAATTTTATATTGCCTGAAGTTTCGTACATGAAGAAATGCTTAGCTTGCCCGGTTCTTGCCGTTGGAAGAAGAAACTCGCTGTGCTGGGTTTTACTCACTGAGACTGTGTGTGTTTAGTTCCTGCCAATTTCATTACGGACCTTCATACAGGAGCTGATGCACAGGAGCTGTGAAATGATTTTGGCCTTTCTGTGAGTTGGCCTCTAATCATAAATCTCCGACCCCAGGGTGTCTTCAAGGTTCCATAGACACAGCGATGACAGATGTCGGATATATTGGTGTCGTTTCTCCTGGTCATGAAATGCCAGATGACACAGGATCGCACATCTCTAACTTCCTTCTCAGATGGGGAGGCAATAAATTTAGGCCTCCTCCCCATTCAGATTTTTTTTTTTTTAATTGAGTTGATGGGGTTTCGGATTTGCATCTGTGATGGTCTGAATTTCAAAGATTCCATTACTATTGTGCCAGTATGTGCCCTTGTACTGTGGGAGTGAAGAAAATGTTTGATTTACATCAGCAGTTGAATTTCTCAGGGGAGAAAGAAAAAATTGCGTTGAAGGATTATCTATTGGGTGATCATCCATCGTGTGCAGTCCCCAATTTGTGTCCTCCAGAATACAACTGGCTGTTTTAGGGTGTGCCAATATTGGTTTTCCAGTTTGCACAAGTTGCCCTTCAAAGTTGAAAGAGCAAAAACATTTCTGCCCTCAGAGGGCATTTTACTGGTCCAGGAGTGAAATGCTTCTTGTGTAATGGGTGACAATTCTCCGCATTAACTGTGCTCCCGTTTCGAGACGGATGTAGACCGGTTTCCACTCTTTGCAAGTTATAGAATGTACTGTAGCAGAATACTGTCTGAATTTGACTCACGCTGTGGATGGACTGCGCTTGCCCCTTCCCTAGTAAGCATCAGTGGCCAAATTTATGGAAACCATGGAAATGAATGAAGAGCTGTGAAGGTGAACCAGCTCACCGTCGTGTTTCAATGACACCGCTTTTTTTGGCACAGGTACATGTACTTGTAGGTACCTTAAGTTCTTTGGTACAGGTATTTCGTGGGCTGAGTACTGAAGTTGTAACATGTACATGGAAATGACATTTATCATCCTGCCTTTGTGCATTTACCATCCAATGTCCATGTTCTCCAGCTTTATCCACACTTACATGTACAACCAGGGTCCCATTTCATGGCGCTGCTTACCGCAAGTGAAAAATTGGTGCTTACTGTAGCAGAAAATTCTGTGCCCACATGTACAGCGAATGTATTTCATGGGTTAGCGAGGAATTTGGCTTGTGCACATGTGTACATCCCGTAACTAAGGATTCTGTGCTTAAAGGGTTAGCGCAGAATCTTTCTGCTAGGACAGTAAGTGCAGAATGGAGATCGTAAGAGCGGAATTCTGCCGTAAGCAGCCCCATGAAATTGGGGCTCTGTTCAGTACTTAGTAGTAAGCATGATACTTGAAGAGTACTCGACTGCATCGAAGCTGATTTCACACGACGTGACACATGTCCATTTTCATCTTTGCAGCACAGCAGTACTTTTTTTTTTTTTTTTTCTTTTTTTTTTTCTTGTTAATCAAGAAGGTTTAGCTGCCAGACATTGATACGCTTATGTTTGTCTTCACACGTTTTGTTCACATCAGTTCATTTCACTCTGAAAGCAACAGCAATACCCGCAGTGGTAATGCCGGTCATTTATCGGAATGAGTGGTACCCTGGATGCATTTACTGTGATCAGAGTCACGTTTCCCTTCCCGCACGTGCCAATTAAATGAGAAATTTCCTGGTTTAATGGTGGTAAAATCCTTGAATGTAGCAGTTAGTGGGAAATTATATCCCATCATGTTGGGCCAAATGAGAGGCTGTCTTGTGTTTGAGGTCATTTCTAAGTAGCCTTTATAGTTGCTGGGAGCGGATCTATTCTGGGTAATGAACGGCTGCTGGATGGAGGCTCAAATTGGATTAGGAGGCCGGGCATGGAGGGAGACAAGCAATTGGTGACAAAAATATCTTGCGGGAAGGCTTATTGAGTCTCAGGCCAGAGTTAGGGGAGATTAAACTGTGTAATACTTGAAACTTTGCCCGGCAGTAGTATGCATTTCGATTTCAATTCAATTCACATTTATTTCCATACTTGTACAAGGGGACTAGGTACCCCCGGTAGAATAGGGCACAAAAAAGTAACAAGTTCCCTGAAAGTAATTTAAAACATTCGTGAAGATTTGTGGTAAAAACAAACACTGGGAAAAAAAAAAGACTGGTAGGTTGAAACTCGACTGACTGGTCACTGGGGCGTGGTGATGAGGGTGGTTGGGGGGGTTCGCTGGTTACTCGGAAAAGGAGGCACCGGATTGTCAACGAGCTGGAGTCCCATGTCTTGTGGGACAGTGGGGTGCCTGTAGATTTCACTTGTTTTCGGGATTCTGTGGGGAAATCCAGAGAAATAAAAATTCTGCAGGGAATCCAATTGTCACGTCTCAAGTCTCTGATTCTTTTCAGGAGCATCTGTCTTACAAAAATAAAACCTGCGACCCAACCTGACAACTGAATTTCATTCATTAGAGCCACTCGTCGGATGAAAGTCTTCAAATGATTTTTTGCACATTTTTGTAATGTCCACTTTCCTCACAGTGCCAAACTGAGAGACAAAATAAAGGGCTCACATTGCTCTTTTGATTGCAAACTTTAAAACACGGATGGAATCTTCGAAGTAAAAGGCCTGGAGAATCATTTTGTGGGCTGGTTCATTTGTAGGTGTTCACCGTACATTTTTATATTCGTACTTCGAGGGATATTTTATGTGGTGCTGTGAGAAGCGCATAAATATAGTGCAATTGCCTTCTGGGTCATATCAACACATGATACATGTACCTCAGTCTGTGGACCGTGCTGTGAATTCATTGTCTGAAGTGTGAGATGAGCCCTTTTCATGCTATTGACTTGCCTGCCCCCACTGATATCTACGCAAGTCCCACCTGAGCTGACCTGGGTTGGAGCAAACACATCTGGGCGAGGCGGACCATTCAGACAAACGTCGTCTGCCGGACAAATAGATGGCTTACAAAGTCGGAGAGTTGGGAAGTTTTGCAAAAATTAACATTAATAATGTTCCATGACATGAATGTTCCTTTTTAAATTGGAAAGAATTCAGCCCAGTTATCCAATCAGTAACCCTCGAAGAACGTACGTGGACGCCGCCCTGTTGCTTGTTTAGGGGTGTGTGGATTCAGCTTTTTAGCTGATTGCAGTTCTTTTTTTTTTTTTTAGATATTGACCCTGAATTTCAGCCTTTCTGTACACCTGGTCAGTACAAAAGTATGGGAACTTTTTACATCTCAGCTTTTTGGCCAGCTGTTTTCAGCTTTAATTTGAAGTGGCCACTCACACCCCTGCTTGTTGCTTGCCGCTAACTACCGGCGATAACCAGTTGTGCGTTCCCAGCATTCAAGCAGCTGAGCCACAAACAACAAATCAAGCTGTTCATGAATGGACATGAACAAGCCGTCCGAACTCTGCCTTAAATACTGACAAAGCTTGAGACTGAGATACAAGATTTGGGGAAAGCTGGAATTTTTGAGTGCTTTTCAGATTTCAGTTTCCGTCTCTATCTCTAGCAGTTGCCTCATTATAACCGCCATGAGTTGGCAGATTTTAGCATGGTAACAAAAAGTATGTCATGCAATTATGCTATTAGCCAAAGATACCGGTAGTACGTTGCTACTGAGAGTTGTGGGAAATTATTTTCACAGTTTTTCCTCTTTCCAAAGAATTCATTTTCATCTCAAAACTATTTGTAATTTCCTGATTAGGAAAACGTTTTCACACCTTTTCCCACAAGCAAGAAAACATTATTTTCACACAAAAGGGAAAATGTTTATACTCTTGTTTGTACAAAAGTGAGAAACTATTTTTACACCTCGTGAAATGGATCGACAATGTGAATGCAAATTTTTTTCACAAAATATTCCGATTCCCAAAATATTCCCATTCCCATTCACAGTGTTGACTTTTTAGTTGCCATGGACTCTGCATCTTTAACAGTTTGAAAAATTATTGACCCATCAGCCGTTTCGATTGCAGAAAGAATCTAAGATGTGGAAGACGTTTGTTTCAGTTAGACTTCTGAACAATCACTCCCTGAACCTGCCAGAAAGTTCTAAGTTCGTTGACCTCACGAGCATGTACATGTACATGCACTCGGAGAACTGGAAGCAAATGTGAGCATGTGTTTTAGACATGTGCAGTGATGCATCTGCATCAATTCAGGCTCAGCAGCGCTGTCAGCTTATGCCAACTAATCTTACAAACCTAATGTGCTTGATCAGACCATTTTTGCATGAATAGATATTGGTAGTGTACAATGTACATTACTCATGTCCAATTATGCGCGTGTGTTTGTCTAGCATTACTAAGCTCTGACAAGTGAAAAAGTGCATCACTAAAGGCCAGGGGCAATTTTTTTTTCAAAGATATGGCGACACGCAGCACATACCATTAAAGATTTATGTTCATAGGTATACATACATGTAGATATCAGTGTATTTTGTACATTTGTCCCATGTGTTAAAACACATTGAAGTTACAGATCAGAGAGCAGCACCCTCAGTAGGGTGTGCACTGAACGATTGACTCAGTGGAAAAATGGTGCCCATTTGTTGTCTGATTGCACCTGCCCTCGTTTCACTTTTGGGTTGAACCCACTTTCTTTTCTTTTCTTTGTTTTTTGGGGTTTTTTTTCCAACTTTTCATCCGTTTGCTACAATCTGGGGTTATCAAGCCATCGTCAGGCTCCTGTGCAACCGTCTAGCAGTGATGATGTACAGTGTTTTGTCGGGACAAGTCTCTCCCGCTGTCTTTGTGGCCATGACAGAAATCCTCGTCTTCAAGTGCACAGTCTGGCCGATAACTGGTTTAACTATATTTGGGATTCATATCAGCCGACTGGATAAGCCTGTATGGACGAGTGGAGAAGTCTGTTCATGCCATAGAGATTTGTTCGGGTACCACTTACGTATGATTTTTATGGCTTTATCTTCTTATTATAGTTACGCTACATCTTGGCTTGTCATATACACCTGTAAGACATCAAAAATATAAAAAACACTCAATGAATATACACAACTCCAAAAAAGTTAAGGACTACTTTTTGTGTGTACTCTTTATGTCAGATATTTCACACTGAAAATGTGCATTTGATGTTATGAAACATTTCTAGATTTTTATTCCAATAAGAACACCATCTAGACAAACAGAAAAAGGAAAGAACTAGACCCCATTTATTACTTGAAAAAAAATACGAGTTAGGAAAAAAGTGGTCCTTAACTTTTTCTGAGTAGTACAGTATACATGTACATGTAAACCAGCATTAATTGTCAGAGTTTGAAATGCCTGTGGGCCCTGCTGGGACAGCTAAATGGTCAGTGTTGTGCTTTCACGTGTACTCACTACAGTACTTGTATGAACCCTAAACCCTGCTACTGTAATTGTGCTGCGGCCCTGCTGAATCCAACCACATCCAACAGCAACAGGTATGAAGGCGTGAGCCGCACTGAACACAACAATCCAACAGCTAGACCAAAAGGCGGTTGGTTCATTGCTAGCATCAACAGAGAGCACCCACTGTTGGATAATTTTGGGTTCAGCGATGCTTAACGGTAACCAACAATTTTCTGAGTTCATCCCAAAATTAGGTTAAAAATGCCAATCATATTTTTGTTGTTCTTATAATACCCCCCCCCCACATGTTGTTGTCTATAGAGGACTTTCAGTTAAGTAATTTTTGACAGTCAGTGTGCGTGGATGTGCGTGGAAATGTGTGGGCCTTCGAAATCTCGTAACATTCTGGCATACATGAAACTGCCAATAGAAATACACATGATCCAAAAATGCACCCGCTTCCACGGACATGGTACGCTTCCTGAAATGCTTTTGCCCGTCATGTTACGTCATGTAAAAAAACTCTATATATGGTTTGCAGACGGGAAACCTAGGCTGGCAATTAAGGCCCTATTCGCTAGCCTGGGGTTGGAGATTTCTTGGGTTAAGTGTATTTTCAGGGCTGTGCTACCTGTATATCAGCATTGCTTTTTGTTATCAGTTGTGGTATTCACAGCGCTGGTAACTCCAGGCCAAGCGCTTCAAGTGCTGAACATTTCAAGGGCCTCAAGTTGCTTCACCAGTCACATACGTGTACATTGCACGTGGTAGTTGCGGCACAGGTTAATGAAGAGTCCAGATGCCGGAACCGATGTATCCAGGTGTTCGTTCAGGGTGCTCTCACATGTCACTACAAAAATGCTGTTTAGAAGAAAAAAAGCCGGAAACACATGTTGACTTCAGGGAAAATTGGAATAGCCGCGGCGTGTCAAGAATTTTTTTCAAATATCTTTTAGCAGAAACCATGGAAAATCTGTTTTGAAATGTACATGTACACGCTCTAGTCAACATCGTGAACAGCAGCACTGGAGTGCTAACCGGACAAATATTTACACCATTCCGGAGAAAAATCCCAAGCATCCGCAGAAAAAAAGTATCCAGGCTTGTACTGAATACATAGTGAATAATTGCTGTGCGGGTTTCCATTAACCTCCCTGATCCGTCATCTCACGCACACGCAGTTGTGCTTAAACGAGGGCGGCAAAACCGCAGCTATTTACGTAGCTCTCAGCCACAGCAGATGGGAGCTATATCCGAGAGCCTAACGCCTTCCCCAGGGAGGGGGGGTGTTATCCCACTTCCTGTAGTGTCGTCCAGCAAGTAGATAATCAATTAATTTTGTGGCACTGGCAGTCCAATCTGACTCAGTCAACTGAGAGAGAAAAATGGAAGCTACATTTAGCTTCATGCTCGGTGGAAAAAAAATTTCTCTGAGACTCCAGCTATGTACACCATCTCGGCTGTTCGCATTCCGAGAAAACGTGATGAGAGAGTGGTGTTGCTTCGTGAGTAGCAGTGATCCGGTGGGAGCTGCATCGCTGCTTTGCCATCCAGTCATTGTTGTCATTTATCACTGTTCCCAAGTGTACTGTTTGGGCAATTTAGGGATGAAACGTCCATGGTCTATTAAAGACCACGGCTGTGCTTTCCTTTCATGTCACACGCACTTGTCCTCATTTTTTAGCATACTGTTATGAAAGATTTTTGGTGGTTGGTAACTGAAGCTAAAAATCAAATATCCGATTTTGTGTGAATGTGTTTCCATCCTTGAGTGCAGTGTTCCTGAATAAATCCAAATTCTTATGCAAACACTTCCCATGGCATGGAACTGGTCGTGAAGGGATCTCTTCAATTGCAATTTCCGATGAGACTTCAACCAGATTGAAAGGTTGATCGGGGGTGAGCGGGGATCACCAGGTGTCATGCTCACCAAAAGGAAGCCCTTTTTTTGGAATTAATGAAGGGCTCTTTTTGGTCTAATTCATTTTTCTTCCTTCTAAAAGTGTGCAAAGGGTACCAAAATGTAGCCTCAACCCTCAGACCATAAAAGTAACCAAAAATTCCAAATTCATGTATGTTGACCCTAGATGATTTTCGGTCCCAAAAACTTTGGTTCTGTGTCTACCCTCGATCAGATGACCACACACTATACCAGCGTACATGTAGTTGTACATTGTTGTTATTTTTCAAACTTGTATTATCAGAAGGTCTTTGGCAGTTCCAGTGAGGGCCTTTTTTATTACTTTTCTCACTGTCCACCACAGAAGGCACTTTTCTGGGATTTCAGAGAGTAATTAACCTAAACTTCAAATTGTCAAGTTTGACAATGTACATAATACATGGATGCCTTAGTAGACATCGTTTGTCTCCATTCTATTCTATTGCCGACAGGATGTTGGCATTGTTTGATAGAACTTTGACAGTAAAGTAACATGACATTTTTTCGTATCCATTCCAAGAAAAAGATCTATTTTCCCCAAAGTGGATGTAAGTACGGTACCAGTTAATGTGTTGAATAGGATTTAAAGAAAAAAAATCAGAATAAAAAATGAGAGAAGACTAAAATGTAAGGGAGACTGAATGAATTTTGTCAGGACTCTCGTAGACAAAGGCGGCAGTTTGTTGAACCCAAGACAAAGGTTGAGAGGTACATGTACTCTCAAAGTGCTATTCCATGAATTATTAAAACTGTTGAATGCACGTGTGAAGACCTATTGTAATCAACACTTGGGGAAATGAGTATTTCATTTGTATAATGTTGTATTTTTTTAACACAATTTTTGTATCCGTGTACATGTATCTTTCTAATGAATAATTTTGTTGTGTTTTTTTAAAGTTTTTATGTGTGTGGTAATGTTTATCTGTAAATCAAATTGCAATTCCGTCTTTTGCAGCAAGAAATTGATCTTTTCATAAATAATTTTTTTAAAGAAGGTTAAAGGAAAAGAGGGTCATTCTCTTTAAACTGTCAAGAACATCTTGGACAGGAATTTGATGATGAAATACTAAACCGCAGGACACAGCCCGCCTTCCCCACAAGAATCTTCTGCCTGACCGCATTCCCCCACATCCAGGAGCATCCCGGGTCAACAGGGTTTATAGCTGCTCAGCAGTTGTGATGGCTGCTGCAGATGATGTCGGAGTAAAGAAATAGCAGATTAGACAAAAGTACACAGACTGTCGTTTGTAGCCTGGACTTATTTTGTGCAGTGTCTGCTTTTTGCGTTGTGTTTTACGGCAACTCCGAAGACGTCCAGTTTTTTAACCTCGTTGAGGTGATAATTGCTTTTGTTGATAGTTTTTACTTGTAAATCTTGATAAGTTTGATGTAAGATGCTCTTGCATCTTCATGCGTGTTGCGTGGAGACTGCTTAACATTGTGTGCCTGTTTATTAAAACCACAGTTACCTGGAGGAGTAGTTGGGGGGTAAAGCCCAACATTTTGAAGATGTCAGCGTGTAATGGGCCTCAAGCAGGACCAGGAGAGGCAACGGAGGCTCCTTTGATTGGAATTGAGCTTCACTGGTTCACGAACAACTAGGAAATACGCACATTACGCTCGCATGGCTGCCAACAAAAAATTAACGCTCCTGACCAACGTGGTTCTTTTCAACCGATAGGGGAGAGCTTCTGCCCAAGGCGGATATGGACCTGATATCAAGATTTTCATCCAGGATTTCAGTATCTGTCTGTTCCCAGCCAGTTACGTAGGATTAAACCTGCCCTCCTCTCCGGGGACAATTTTTCAAAACCGGCATCTCTTAGAGCTATCTGATGAGGCTTGTCAATTTTTAACAAGCAAAAACTGTCCAATATTTTTACCTGTTATGGAGACAAGTGGAGTACATGTAGGTGGCTAGATTAGACTCTGCCTAGTTTTTCACTTTTTGAGACAAACATCTTTCTGTATGGATAAATGTTACTAAATTGTAGCATCTGCAAAATTTTTGGAGGCCAGATTTTGGAAGCATGACCGAGTTTTTGTTGAGAGGGAACCAAGTTCATTGAGAAATTGCCGGCATGTATTGCCGTGCAGCATTTTACGGAAGACAGTTCACACTGTCATCATTCAGAAAAGTTCTTCTTTATAAAATGCACCCCTCATCAGGTCTGTGAGTGATCACCGTTGGACCAGCCCCAGTTCCCCAGAAATACAGTCCTCTCGCGGCCATTCACAGGTCCACATGTGGCTGGCGCTGTGTTGTGCACTAGTGCCCTGATCTCCAATCAATATGCCCACGCGACAACCGCAAAATATGTGAGGCATGCTCCCACGTGTGCACTGTGGAATCCGGCAGGTTTTTTTACCTGCCAGACCAGAACACATACATCGCAGCTGGGAAGGTTCTACATGTAATTTCTCCTTCGAATTGCTAAACACGTAGAAAGTTCAGGGCCTGTTTGTTTCACACGGGTCCGGATTGCAATCAGTGATCCAACGTTGGTTCACCAACACCAGAGCCTACCCAGTAGATAGAGCAAACCAGTGTTGAGATTTCTGATCGAGATCCGAATCCGAGTGAAACAAAGAGGCCCTCGATGAAACATCAGTCCATGGAGGAATATCAAAAAAACTTTCTTTAACACAACTGCTGACTTGTTTATCAGAATTCTGTAGTTTTCATCAGAGGCTTGGCATTTGAAAACCAATCTTTCACGGATTTGAAGAACGGTGTCTTGCCGCATCCTGCGGAGGCCTATTTCTGAACATTTTTGAGGTCAGCTCTTTACTGCCACCATTGCCGAGACCAATTTTAAGCCCTGCCAGTGGTGTCCCCAAGATACTCATTTTATCCAGCTCAGAAATACGTGGCATATCTGTCCTGCCCGTGTCCTTTTAGATTCTGAGAAATGTAATTTCAGGTGGCAGCCAAGCGTGACTTGTATTTGTGGCTTTGCCTTGTTTTAGAAGATTTCTCCCATCGGACACACTGTTTTTCAGCTGACTGAAAATGAAAGATATGGGAGTGTCTTTGCTTACCCCGTTTGCTTCATTTCAATAGGCTTACTCCAAATTTTCCTCTAATTTTGTATAAATGTTTTGTTCAGTTTGGCAAATTCAACATGTATTTCTCAAATAACTTTCCTTTGGTTTTGAGGGCATTTTGCATGCGTCCCGCAATGGTCACTTCCATGTGCTAAGCATAAGTTAATTTTTTAACATCATGATGACACATGCAAACAGAAGTGAGAGTTTCCATCTTGGATGCCCAATTTGGCCTCCCGAATGTAAAGGAGTGGCTCGGCATTGCTCTCATTGTAACACAACTATCGCATACCGTCCCTAGTACATGTACGTGTATGTATGCATTGATTGCCTAAAGGACGGACAGGATGTTTATACAAGCTTATTCCATTGGCTTTCATTGTAAGCCCAAATACATTGGGCCTACATAGCCTTAATAAACCATCCTGCCTGCTAACCTTGTGAATCACATAATAGCCTTTTTTGATGATTCGCACTGACAAGCATGACCCATGCATTTTATTAAAAGCCTATTGAAATGAATGCTGGCACGAACTACATGTAGCATGGACCAGGACAATTACTCCCAAGTGTGCTCTTGGTATAATGGAGACGGGCATCAATTTTCGGCGTGGCAGTGCCCCACGGCGAGAATTCCCCGCAGCCCATTGAAAGCTTCTTAGAAATCTTCCGATTGGGAATTTCCCCACGACGGAGAGTGGAGAGTGTTCTGTGAGATGAATGTCGATTACCCTGAAGAGGCATGCGTGTGGGCATCATTCATTCATCAGAAGAATGCAGCACTGCTGTACCATTCATGCGGGAGTGATCCTGTTACTAAGGGGACGGCTGCATCATTTCCGTGCTTCCTCCAAATTGCAAATTTTGTCCTTCCTTTTTCACCGGAAGAGGAAGTTTCTTCACAACTTCAGTAGGCATTTTGGCAATGCGAAATGGACATCAAATTTGACAGGCAGTGTGCATAATGCACATTCTCTTTTTATTTATCTTTTTCCATGTCATTAAACAAGAAACAAGAATTCAAGTTCAATTTGACTTTAAAATCTTGGCATGAAAGTTTACTCGGACTAGAACTAGCTGTTAGCTGATGGTCTCCAAGTTTGCTGTCTTTTTTTGAACTTGATGAGTCTCTGACTGCACCAAGAGAGGGCACTGTTTTACTTAGCAATGGAGGCTCCGTAGGTTTGAATTAAACCACGCTGGTTTATGAACAACTAGGAAATGCATGAATCACGGTCGCAACAAATTGAATATGCCCTACCAACGCGGCTCTTTTTTAACCGATGAGGGGGATGCTTCTGCTCGAGGGGGATTAACCAATGAGCTAGCAGTTTACTATAATAAAACAAAGTATAACATCCATGCAATACACAGCACCTGGAACATGGCTTCATACCTTTTATCTTCACTTTTACTTCAGGTTATATCTGGCATTTGTGGCAAATCTTCTCAATAGTTATAATATGGTAATAAAGAGGACAAAGCTTGATGGCACCTGACTCACATGTAAAGCTTGCTGGCAACTGACTCACGTGTGAAGCTTGCTGGCAATTGACTCACATGTAGTCTTCTGGATTCTTTGGGAGTCTATCCGCTGACAGAGATGAAGGGGCAAATGCCAAATATGCTTTGTAGAGGTTCTCAAATGTACCTGAGTTGACCCATCACCCAAGCCCTAGCCCGAGAACAACTTCATCAATTGAATAAATCTTCCACAAGTTTCTTTAACTATGTCTTCCATTCAACCTTGCTCCCAGATATCTACTCCTCACCAGTGGCTTGAGGGCAACCTACCAGTCAGTGCCAAGTGTGTAGTGTGTGACAAGACCTGTGGGAGCGTACTGCGCCTGCAGGATTGGAGGTGCCTTTGGTGTAAGGCCATGGTGAGTTCCCATGACAGCATTTTGATAAGGCTCAAAATTTTGTGGTGCCGCAAGTGCACCTGACGAAGCAATCCAATTTGAATTCTTTTTGAGGAGGGCCTCAAGAACATGAGTGAAATGTTACCATGAATCTAGCGACTGTTGAACTTTACAGTGCCTTATCCTGTACACCTTGAAGCATTGTGAAAATCCTCAATAACAGACAGTCTAATTATTAATTTAAACATTGATTTAACAAAGTCAATTTGATTTTGCTGTAAATTTTGAAGAACATGAAGCAGACAGCAGAAGCCAATTGAGGAGTACGTAGTTACAATTTGTCTGCTGCTTGGCAAAAGGGTGTAATTCAGCCTTGTTTTGTACTCTTGAGTTGTGTCCAAAAATAATTAAATTGTACACTTTTTAAACTATTTTCAGTAAACACAAACCAGCACAAGTTTAGAAATTTGGTTAACTTTTGAAATTCAGTGCATTCCTATTTGAGAGGGCTAAAATGAAAAATGTCTTTGTTTGGAACTTCCTTCCACCAGGTCCACTCGACTTGCAAGCCCCAGTACCCAGCCAAGTGCCCACTGGGCCAGTGCCGGCTCTCGCTCCTGCCCCCCATCTCCCTCAACTCCATGAGCTCAGACGGCTACTGGCAGGCCACACGGCAGGGCTGCAGCAGCCCGCTGCTGGTCTTTGTCAACTCACGTAGCGGCGACAACCAGGGCGTCAAGTTCCTGCGCCGCTTCAAGCAGCTGCTCAACCCGGCCCAGGTGTTTGACCTGATGAACAGTGGCCCCCATATTGGGTAGGTGTCGGCCTGCTCCTCTGTTTGACAACTTTCATGCCGTAATGTTACCGGTAGCTTCCCATTCGTGCTGGCTTACAGTAATTCACACTTCAGCAAGTTATGGTTGTAGATATGGTTATGGTTACAGTTGTGGTTATGATTATTGTCAAGGTATTTTCCATGGTCATGGTCATGGTTATGGTTGTTTTTATGATTATGATCATGTAATTACGCGTGAATATTGGTAAACTTTGTCAAAGAAACTTCACTGTAGTGATACATTGACCGATATATTTAGTCATACATGTACACGTATTTGGCATAATGGTTGACTTTTACATGTACATGTACTATGGTGTCCATGTGCATTGTGCTGCGTAATCCACAGTTGCAGGGTCCAGTGGAAATGTAGAGTTAATCTTACTCTGAAACATACACGTACATGTATAATACCACCTGCTCCTCAATTAATATTCAACCTTTTTCCATCAAATTCCACACAAACTGAATTAACAGTTTAGTTGGTGAGGATCAATCATTTACCATTTAAATATCATGTTTCAGGAAAGGTCGCATTGTAGATTTGTTACTTAAAGTCTTGTTTCATTTTTGTTTGGCAGGTTGCGGCTCTTTCAGAACTTTGACACCTTCAGGATCTTAGTGTGCGGTGGTGATGGCAGCATTGGCTGGGTATTATCGGAAATTGACAAGTTGGACCTTCATAAACAGGTAAAGGCACTGGAAAGTTTACCATTCAAAATCTTATACTAAATGTTCGGCTGTCAAGTTGGCAATTCACCATGGCCAACTAGCGTAGGGTTCATTTGAGTAACATTCATGGATTTGACTTGAGTGGCAGCAGCTTGACTAGCCTGGAGAGATGGGATGAGCGAATGTTTGTGTCACCTGAGTTATTATCAAATATCCTCCAGTTAGAGGAGTTACGTTAAACTCAGATTATCAGCTTTTCTGTTGTTAGTAATCACACTGAAATGATGTCTGACTGGGATAATGTTCACTGTAGTTGAAACTGTATTTTCAATTTTTTGGAAGAACTGTGGACTTGTCCACGTTGTACACAATGGAAATGTTGAATTTCACTATAATAATAAGGAAAACTTTGTTGATAGTAGACACATCATCTGTAGTATGATTTTCATTGAGCCATCATTAGCAACTTGGGAAAGGTGAGGTTATACAGCTGAGATTACAGCTGATAGTATGATGAGGGTAGGGTTCAGTTTGGATTTCGGCGGAAAACCCCAGATTAATTTTGTAGGTACAGACAGGAAACCCATTCCACATATCGATTGAGAAGAGAGTCGAACCCGGGTCGCAGCGGTGGAAGGTTAGGAAAGTATCACTGCGCCAACCTGACTCCCTTGCATGAAGGGGGGGAGGTTGTAACCAAGCTAGGGTTAAGGAACGAAAAATTTGACATGGGTGAACGGGAGAGCCTTCAAAACGGCTCCCTGCAAAAGTACCCGGGTAGTTACGGTGTACTGATGGTACTCTCCTCTCTGCTCTGCTCAGTGCCAAATAGGTGTTCTACCTCTGGGTACGGGTAACGATTTGGCCCGTGTGCTGGGCTGGGGAACCGCCTGCGATGACGACACGCAGCTCCCGACCATCTTGGAGAAACTGGAGCGGGCTAGCACCAAGATGCTTGATAGGTAAGAACAGAGATGATTCGAGCAAAGATGTCAAGAAACCGTCGTAAGGATGTTACAAAATCAATGACTTCTGATAAATTTCAGCACCGCAAGGCTTGATTCTTAAACCTCTGGAGTCAAGTCCCCCTCGACTCTTTTTTCCCTTCAGGTGGAGTATCTGCACCAAAGAGTCCCCCCTGCCGACCAGCAGACGGTCAGCGGCTGGTGCCACGGCCGGGAACCTCAAGGCAGACAGCTTGGATGTCTCGGACTCAGCAGAGAGCAAGGACAAGGAGATGATCACCGCCTACGAGGACTCAGTGGCGGCTCACCTGACAAAGATACTGCACTGTGACGAGAACACGGATGTCATATCATCAGCTAAGTATGTATCGATAAGAAACACAGAAGTGTTGTAGTCAAGTATTTCATAAGCACTTTAAGTGTACTCACAATGGCTATACAAGCACTTACAAGTCTTCATAAGTACTTTGCAAGTATCACAGCGCCCAAGTATTTCAGCTATAGGCTGTATAAAATATAACAAAGGTACATGTATTTTCACATTGTGCTCACCCTCTTTTAGTAGCAAAAGCTCGTGTGATTACTAGTGAAAAGTATTTGCGAAAACTTTACGGCAAAATAGGAGAGGGAAATGAAAGTAGTGTTTTCAAAAGACATTGTTGCCGCAAGAAGGCAATAGTGCATGTAAATTTGAGAGTTATCAACTTAATGTGTTAGAATTACAAAAAAAAACAGTGATGAAAAAGAATATAGCATATTTAAAACAAATAGTGTGAAATTTATCTGTTGTGATGGGCAGATGTTTAAGAAGCACAAAGATGCAGTTGACTGGCAAGTAGAGAGACAGCAGAGTACAGAGTACCTCAAGGTGAAGGAAAACAGCCAGCTTGACATAGTAACACATGAGCAGACAGACAACCCAAAAGACAGAAAGGAGAAAGTGACAGACAAACGAGACGAGAACTGAAATAATGGAGACCCACATTTTGAACCAAGAAAAACAACTGTCAAAAGTATTTCATTGATGGTTGTATCTTGCAATATGCATGATTGAAAGGCATCCCTTTCTTACAGGGTTTTATGCGAGACGGTCAAGGATTTTGTGGAGAAGGTCGGCCGTGCCTATGAGCAGAGCTGCCCCACGGGAGATGCACAAATCATGAAAGAAAAGGTAGGGATTTTGAAACATTTGTGACTCAACATAAAAAAAAAAGTCATAGGTCACCAGACAAACTTTTGAGTTGAAGACCTTTATTTGCATTCGGCACAGTGTCACTTTCTCACAATTTTTCCATCCATAGACATGTAGTGTCCGTTGTTTGGCCAGGATGCCAAGCTGAGTGATATTTTAAAAAAGAGAGCTCAGTTTGCTCTTTTTATTAATGCAACTAAATAAATGACTGAGGGAGTTGCCTTGAGTAATTTTGCAGGATCCAGTCATTTTTTTTCTTTCTTTTTTTTTTTTTACAAAAAGATTGCTTTTAAGTATTTGACTTTTATAAAATCATCTCTTGATCATCTCACAAACTTTGAATAATTTTGTGGACATTTCAATCACAAACCGCAATGTTATATTTATATTTCATATGTACTTTGTTCATGCTAGTGTGCCGTTTTGAACGAGAAACTGAAGCTTCTCCTCCAAACCCTGGAGGATGAGGCTCAAGCCACGCCCATCCCTCCTGGCACCCTGCCCCCAACGATGGCGGCCGCCACCGCTGCTGCTGTTACCAGCCCCTCGCTGGACGAGGCCTGCAAGGACTCCTTGCACGACGGTGACACGCTAGAGCAAATGACGGGGCCCTCCACCTCGGGCAAGGTCTTTAAGCCCCGTGACGCCCTGATGTCCCGGGCCAACAGCCTCAAGAAGGCCGTGCGGCAAATCATCGAGCAGACGGAGAAAGGTAAAAATGAAAAGAAAAAGCTCTCTGGATTGTTTACTAGCAGTTTCTGTTGTTGCGGAAGTTTTGGGGAAGTTACAGAAATCTAGAAAGAAGTCTTGATAAGTGAGAGAAGAAAGCCTGATAGGTTCACCCTATCCATGGAATTGTTCTTCAGAGGGCACAGCCGTTTATAGAAAGACACAGTAATCTTGGAGAAAATTGAGAAAATCTTATTTGGGTTGGAAATCTGTCAAAATACCAGTGCATCCAAATCTGTTTCTTGAAGGAAAAGCAGCGGAACTGATGTTTGAAGAATTTTCAATTCAGTCCTGGAAATCATACATGTATTCATTTGGAACTTTATTATAAAACGTTACATGGAAAGTCAAGGTCTTCCCATAATGCCCTTCTGAAAATCATGAGAAGTCTTGAAAAGCCATTCAGAGAACTGTAAGAAGGCATGTTCTTAATTTCAAAAAGGAAAACATGCTTAATATGTTAGATGTGGAATAAACAAATATAAAATATCTTTTGTTACATTAGAAATGTTTTTTATGTGGTTTTTAGCTGTCGACGAGCAAAATGCCCAGACGCAGCACCATGAGGCAAAAGCAAAGGCCCTGGCAGATAAAGCAGCCATGGCAACCACAAGCAGCCTTCCCAGTGCCCCCACTGTGACCACAACGACTGCCGAAGTCTACCCTCTGCCTCCTCAACCCACCATCACCATCGTGGCTCCGCCCGCGGAGGAGGGGGAGGAGAAAGAAAAAGATGACAGGGCGGAGAAGGAAAAAGAAGGAGGCGTGGAAGGGGAAGAGAAGAAAGGCGGGAAAGGAGAGGCGTCTGCAACCGAGTCTGGCAAGGAGGCTGGTAAGACGTCCTTCTCTGTCTTCACGTCCGCCACCAAGGCCAAGATTGAGCGCAAGAAGGCCGGTAGGTCAACCATGATCAACCATACTTCTGCTCATTTGAAACCCATTTACATACTAGTTTTTTTTTCATCTTTCACATGCTGCAGGCTTATTTGAATATCAAGCCACTCTATGTTTCTTTTTCTATGATTTCCTCTGTATTCTTGGGCTAATATTAAAGTGGTCTCGTGTGTCTAGGCACCGATGACTACTCGCTGGTGAAGGCCATTTTTTTCAGCATGGCGAAGCTAACTAGGCTCCGATGCCTAATTTACAGGAATTTGCGTGGGCGTCAGTTTTTTCTTTTGTATTTAGGAAATAATGTAAGTGTGAAATAATGCTCTTGAGCAAAATAGCTCACGCGTCGTGGAATTGCTGGGTATACATCTCTCCATTTGGCAAGATTCTTTTTCATTTTTGCTGGAAAACTCACAATGTGGTGGTGGATTCACTTTAATAAGCTGCATAGTCAACATTTTACTCTTATTTTATCTTGCTTCTCATTAACTTTTCAATACTTACTGCTGCATTTTTAGTGGCCAGTTGAGGATGCTTAAAAAAGGTCATTTTAAGGGTATGTGCAGAGACATACGCACTTTTTATTTTTGAAATGCATTTCTAAATTCTGCAGGCCTTACTCTGTAGAAACCTTTTAGACTGCAAAAATGCAGTGTCCACAGAACTGGCAAGTGACCTGAGATGTAGTTCTGTGCACCCCAAATTTTGCCAGACGTCATCCTCAATTTGTCGATGTATTGCTTTTTGGAGCGAGTTAGGTCAAAGATCATTGGTCAGCTGAGAGTTCATTGCTGAAAAATATATACTCCTGCATCACTTTGTTAGTATTGAACTGTTCTCACAAACTACCATGAACCATCATCATGGAAACTTACTATCCTGGCTCGTAGCCGGGTATTACAGTATGCTTGGCTGTTGAGCAGTGGTGCAAACCAACCTTGGTTGAATGGGCCTGAAGAGTCGACTAGATGCAACTATTGTTGAAAAGTGTTTGTTCAGTGAAGAATGGTCGAACTCTCGTAATCAGTCATTTAAGATCAAACTTGCTCCGTGCTCGTTTCCATTCTTGAACCCTCTCGCCTTCCCAATCCTTATAAATCTTTGGTCTGTTCTTTCTTCCATTCGCCCTCTGCTCCCCGGTTGTACCCACATCTCATCTTTCCTCCTACCCCACCAACCAACCAACCAATCTAGAGCGAGAGCAGCTGCGGTCTCCTCGGACGCGACGAGTCAGTCGCGGGAGCACTCTCTCGCCGGGCCCCGTGGGCCTGGCCCACCGCTTCGGCAGCATGGAGAACATAGCGTACCTGCCAGGCAAGTGGGCGGGCAGAAACAGATAACCATTGGATCCTCCCTTTGTTTGCACGTTTAGAGCATTTTGTCTATGAAATTGCAAGAAGCCAACTCAAGTGAGCAGTTCATTGCAATATCAGCCGTGTGTGCTGCACGCCAACGTTGGCTCTAGTTGCTTTCGATTGCAAAATATAAGGCACCTTTTCACAACTGCTTTGTTCAGTGCTTTTGAGTCCATATATGTAAGTTATTGAGAGTGTTTATCGAAAGTGTACTAGAATGACGTGCATTTAACAGATATGGAATGGACCAATGTATAGGCAGCCCTGCATAAACCTGCTGCAAATTGCCAGTGCTCATTGTTGTGTTGCTAGGTAGTTGCCTCAGTAAATAGCACGCAAAACCAATAGAAGCCTATACCATAGTCACCTCATTGTCACAATTTCATTGCTCTTTGGGTTTGGTGCAAGAACTTTGTTTCTGATCGGTTTAAATTCCAGTGGGGGAGCCAGTGCTCGGGATGCATTCATGGATGCCGGTCTGCCCACTGTTGTACAGTTTCAGGCTTTTTCTGCTTACTTGTGTGAGCTCATTTCACACATTCCCTGCACATTACTTGCTTCATGGTGTCTGGAATCATGGTGAAGGGCGTTGTTTAAATACTCTGCCCTAGAATTTTCGCATATCCTTCTTGTTTATGCTGTACTATACTCTAAATGACAAACTAAATAATCAGGAACTGCGGTTTTAGCTAATGGTGACATTCACAGCAAAATAGCGGGATACTTTTTACACTAGCAGAACCCAGGCATTGAGGGGAATAGCACCTGGGCCCAATTTCATGGCGCTGCTTTCTGCAGAAGTCTGCACTTACGATCTCAATTCTGCGTTAACCGCGCAAGCAGAAAAATTCTGTGCTAACCCTTTAAGCACAGAATCCTTAGTCATGGGACGCACATATGCGCACAAGCCAAAACTTCTTGCTAACCTGTGAAATATGTTCGCTGTAAGCACAGAATTGTCCACCACAAGAAGCGCCGATTTTTCGCTTGGAGTAAGCAGCGCCATGAAATTGGACGTCGTAGTGTACTACCCGAAATTCTTTGTCAAAGCTTGTGTTGGGTTCTTCATTTTTCTCTGCACGTGTTTACTTGAATTTCAAAACAGCTGAGTTTTGTGCAAACTCTGGATTTCTGTTTATAATTTTTCGGCATTATTTTGCTCTTTTTAAACACGGATCTTGAACATGCATTGTAGTAACCACAATGTGGTAGATTTTCAACAATAACGACCGTTAATTTGGGCAGTGTTTCAAAAATAAAAGCTGCAAATGTTTATTTATGTAATATTTGTTATTACTGTTATTATTGTTATTTTTATTGTGGTTTATTACTTTTGCCTTTTCGCAGCCATACAGCTGATTTACATAGGCATTACCAAACAATCTTCTATATACATTTAAAAACATCAAAACACTTAACAGGAAAATCACTGAAATCATCTTGTACAACGACAATACACATTAAAACCTTCCAATCAAACTTACAACTATAAAAAAACAAGTACATGTATCAAAACGACATAGCAAACAAAAAATCATCAAAAGTTACACCGACATCTGTAGACATGCATATACATGTATATAGAACAGACAAGAAACGGGGGGAAAAAAAGTAGGATGAACGTTGACGGTAGGGAATTTTCAAAGAAGTCATTTACTAATATAACACACAAAAAGGCAAAAGGTGAGCGCTTTGGATGACTTTGAATGGTCATTTGTCTCGATGGTGTGCATTGTCTTTAGGTTTGGACACACTTTTGGGCCCAAGTCTAGGAAGAGGAAACACCATGCTCAGTAAAAGTAAGTAGGCTGAAATTTATAGCACTCTGCCGACCATGTCTGTTCTGGACCGTGGTCATACTCCATGAGTTATTGTCATACCTCTGTCTTGGATACTGTCTGTTCATTGGCCAAGATTGATCGCATGACGGGGTGATATATCCGCATATCTCACTCACAGCTTCAGGAAGTTCGAGAGCGACTGTTGTCACTCATAATTTGTCGGTTTTGCATGGTACCTGTGAGACTTTTTTCCTCAGGTTACCAGGGAATTCGATCAGTGGTCACGCTCGTATAACAGACTCGTTCCCATCCTGTAGGTGCAGTGCATAAGGTAATACAGGGACTTCATGGCGTGAACTTGTACTCACTGGTACCCACACCACAGTTTGTTTACATATGATATCGTTTACGTCTGTTATGTTAGTTAAACAGTTTGACAGTAGGTCTATTGTCTTCAGAATTTCTGAAATTCAGAGCTCGTTTCTCAAAATTCCTTGAGACAGAGGTATGACAAACCAATTTGTCACGTATCTGACGAACCAACGAATATGAAATATCACCATTTTCGGAAAAACATGTTTTCAGTTTAAGCAGTTATTGTGTGCTTGTTTTCGATATTTATTAAATTCAACCCTCTTTTGATCTCTGTGTAAAAAGACACAAAAGTCGTCTTTGAAATCATTTCCTAATTTGTATTTTTGGCTCCATGAGCAATACTTTGTTTGAATACTGCTATTAAACCTATTCGTTAGTTCGTGAGATAAAATCTGAAAATCACCAGAATGATCGATTTGCCGGTTCATCAGATATACGATGAATCGTTCACCTCAGTGCTTAAAAATAAGAGAATGCCTTTTTTTATTGTTCACCTTGTTACTCCTGTCTGGTATTGCACTAGTCCTGTGTCTGGTCTTCTGATGGTCTTGACTGCTACACATAGTGATATTTTGCCTTACTGTTCGGCAGGTATCAGCGGCCTCTCTGGTGGTTTCGTGGGCGCCGGTCTCATCAGCAAGGTGCTGTTGGCCAACGCCGACGCATTGTGTGCCGCCGCCTCGCCGCTCATGGACCAAGACATTGAATCTGTGTAAGTGCGAGCACGGCCTTGGTAGGCACTCACCACACTATCCGCTTTGAGCAGAAGCACCCCTCGTTGGTAGAAAAGAGCCATGTTTGTCAGGATTGTTCATTTTGCTGGTAGCAACACAACCGTAACACTTGCATTTCATAGTCGTTAGTGAACCAGCGAAGTGCAGTTCCAACCAAAGGAGCCTCCATTGCTAGGAAAATTGCGCCCTCTCTTGGCTGAGGTCGGGGCTCAAAGGGAAGTTGCCTGTTGCTTAGCAAATCAGAACTGAGTTGTGGGGACTTTCTGCCCCCCCCAAAGCATTTTTGGTCACCACAGAAGCACTCGTGAATGAACTGCAATTTGGAAGTCTCTAGGTTTTCAGAATGTGGCAGCAGCAGTTATTGTAAGAAGAGTGTCAGTTATCAGAAAGATGCTTTGCTGGTGTTCGTGGTAGTCTTTGCAGTAGATTTTGTACAAAAAACTTCAAAAGCACAGCCATTTTTGCTGTTGCCCTTGATAAAAATTTTGAAGGGGGAGAAGGGTTGATGGTTTGAAAATGCTTTCAACCTGTGAAATCTCAAAACACATGGATTAGAGTGTGTGTGTGTGTGTTTATCCATTGCAGTGCAGTAAAATTTGGCACAGGCCAGTTCCAAGTTTTTCCACGGCGTCAATTTTTTATAACCGACAGCACTGATTGAAGTGGTTTGCCAGGCTCACGGGTAGATTGCTCCGTGTTTCTTTTTCCTCTCAGGGAGGGGTACACAGAGACCTGCGTGATGAATAACTACTTCGGCATCGGCCTGGACGCTAAAGTTACACTGGATTTCCACAACAAACGAGAGGAGCACCCAGAGAAATGCAGGTAAGGCCAGGATCGCGTACTTCTCTTTTGAATCGAGACGGTGTCGTAGGCTGAAATGAAAATAAAATAGGACTTACATGTACCTGACATCCATTTTATTGGGGGGAAGTGTTTTTTCAGCAAGAAGTTCTCAATTGAAAGGAACATTAAAAATGCTGTACTAAACAAGTTGACAAGACGTAGCCTAAGTACACTCACTAAGCCACAACTCCTGCTGCTGGTAGCCAGTCAGTATATGTACTTACAATGAAGTCATGTTCAAGCTAGCTCAGGTCCACTCAGTATGGCTAGCCACAGAAGGTGCCCATATGGCTGCTGTAGCGTTAACCAATTTGTTAACAGCCTGTGCCTGGAGAAAGTGTAGAAAAACTGATGATTGTCTCAAAAGATTGTCATTTGCAATGTCATTGTTATGATGTGTCACAAAGTTCCTTGTTCATTGTCGCAACATTAATGCTACCATGCCCACCATTGGCACTGCTGTCGGTGCTACGTTGTCATTGTCATTCATGTCGTACAGTGTCATGTCGTTGTCATTAATGTCGTAAAATCGTCATTTGTCACCGTTCCCAAGTCGGACCAAGAACATGATGTGGTATGGCGTGCTGGGCGGCAAGGAGCTGCTGCAGCGGACCTACCGCAACCTGGAGCAGAAGGTGCAGCTGGAGTGCGATGGCCAGCGCATCCCGCTGCCCAGCCTGCAAGGCATCGTGGTCCTCAACATCCCCAGCTACATGGGCGGGGCCAACTTCTGGGGCAGCACCAAGGAGGACGAGGTGAGTTTCACTGAAGTACTTCTTTGATTTTTTTTGTTTTTTGGGGGAGAAGGCAGAGTTCCATTTTCTAAGATTATCAATTGTTGTTTTTTGCAATTGGTTTATATTTTTCTTTCTTGTGGCTTTGACAGGTGAAAGGCATTGGTGATCATTCTTCAACTTTTTTTAACTTCTATTTTTTTTCAATTCAATACAAGTTGCTAGTGAGTTTGGTTTTTCTGTTGTTTTTTTCTTTGACATAAGATTTTTTCGAAATATAATTTTCCTGTGAGCTTACAGGGCTTTTTATGCTGCTAGGGGAAATGCTTAACTTTTAACAAGTACTCATGGCCAAAGTGACAAATCGCTTAATAGTTATTGCATTGCACGTTTTCACTCGTGATGTTTCAGACCTTTACAGCGCCCTCATTTGACGACCGAATTCTGGAGGTGGTAGCGGTGTTTGGCGGGATGCAGATGGCCGTGTCTCGGATGATCACACTGCAGCATCACAGAATAGCCCAGGTAAGCACCTCTGAGCTGTAGTCAAGCACCTTGCAAGAACATTTCTCAAGTTTCTACGAGTACTTTCAACTTCTAGCAGCAGGTAAATAGTAACAAAGGGATGTCTTTATAGTAGCAGTTTGAATCCTTTTCGGCTGTTAGATGAAGCTGAGAGGCTTGTAATGTACTTAAGCTGTGAGAATGCAGATAGCAATTGTAAGTACTCAGACAGCTATTGTGAGTACTCGTATAGAAATTGAGAATACTCAGCAATTGTGAGTACTCAGATAGAAATTGTGAGTATTCAGATAGAAATTGTGAGTATTCAGATAGAAATTGTGAGTACTTGAATTTTGCATTGGGTATTATATGTTGATGTAGTGGCACTTTCCTCAACTTCCAACTGTGCGGCCCGGGCTCAAATCCCGCCCAGACTGACATGTGGATTGGGTTTTCAGTCCCTACCTGATTTCGCGAGTTACCCCAGATTATTCATCTGGGGTTTTCCTCCCACCTCTTAAACTGAACATTTCTTCACTTTCTTGGCCCCGAGGGACAAAATGTCAGTGGTTAAAAAGAAAATTGTTAAAGTAAAAAGTGGGCAACCTCAAGAGTTATCTAACCTGGTTCTAATAAATAGAAGGAGCCATCATATGTTGATATTGAGTTGATGTTCCATTGCATTTTTTTAATTTCATTTTTATTGTTTGACCCTCTCTGTTTTAAATAATAAAAGTGTCACGTGGTAAAGATCACCATTCTGGGTGAGGAGGGGGTGCCAGTGCAGGTGGACGGAGAGGCTTGGGTCCAGCCCCCAGGATTCATCAAGATCATCCACAAGAACAGGGCGCAGATGCTGGTCAGGGATAAGGTCAGTAGTTGCTCCGTGCATTACCCATTGTGGGCAGTATTTGTTTCAATGAATCAAATGATGCATCAGTAGGCAGTTGTGCTATCGTAGCCCAAATACCTTGTTATAACATTGAAAAGGCACCAATATTCCACAGGAGGTATGCACACGGAGGGTGGCATATCATGACCCCTTGACATTTAACCTTTAATCCCAGGCCTTTGAGAACACCTTGAAGTCATGGACGGACCGCAAGAAGCTGTGGAAGCAGCTGCAGCCACTGTCGGATGAAGAGGTAGTGCTGGTCAGGCACTTCTGCGAGACGGTCAACAGCCTGGTCACGTGGTAAGCGAATGATTGCCTCAAAAGAAAGGCTATTTCCAAGTTACCACTCTGTCTCCATCTTCGGCTCTTACCTCAAGCTCCAACTGTCAGTTTCGAGCAGTTGCCATCAGGACCTTATAAATGCAGATGTCCAAACCTTCAGGCTCCTGCTAGATAATTTGATATTTCTATAGCAGAACACTGGAGCATCAGCTGCTGTTTTGTTAAGAAATCTATTATCAGGAACTTTGAGCAATGGGATATGATATGATTGCTTTTATACTCTGTCTGTTTGAGTCATGGTGTACTCCTGGTCAAACTTTGCCCCGCACTTTTCCAGAGCTTTGCTTTTAAAATGATGTCAATTGTCATTGTTTAAACCAACAGCTGTTAGGGTGTATGCAAAATCATATTAAACTTGGCGGAATCACGACCCGTAGAGTTAATGAAGAACGGCATCAAGGGAAAGATTGCTCCTACCCAGATCATGTTGTTTCATTAGTAGCCATCTGTGACTTTTTCCCCAGCATTCAAAGAGCTGCAGAGCAGAACCGGGCCATTGAGTCTGGCCTGATGCACTACACGCAGTTCGTGACCACCACCATGGACCGATTCTGGGGCAGTGAGAAAGTCGGAGAGGTGAGTAGATGGCCGCATCAGGGGTCTCCGACCCTGTGGGTTTATTGCATCTTTCAATGGAGACTGTTCATGCATGTATTACACCAGCAACTCACGTAAAGAGCGTTCACCCTTAGCTCATTAGCTCCAAAGCCCCTTTTTGTTCATGTGCTTGGCTCATAATTTGAGAAACTATCAAAAGTGACAGCTGAGTTTTAGTTGAGTACCTGTTCGTGAGTATGAGCCACAATGGATACAACATGAAGTAACATAGCACTGGTGCAGGTACTACAGCTCTGTTCAGATGTGGATTATTATGTCGGTTGTCCATGCCATCAACTCGGAGCCACGATTAGTTTAAGTGTGACCCCCCCTACACACACGCACGCTGTTTTTGTCCACTCCTTTCGCAGGGGACCAGCCGCAAAGCCCTGATGGAACTGGTCAACAGCGTGCGCAACCTGCACAGCGAGACCAGCCTCTTCCTGGCGGCCAAGGCCTACACCACCCGGCTGAGCGACGAGATCCTGAACCGGCTCAACAGCGCCGTCTCGGCCACGGACGTGGAGCTGCGCAAGGTCATGCAGATTGAGGGCGCCTTGGGGTTCCCAGATGACGAGCCTCATGTAAATATCTGCTGCGTCGTCAGCTCAGTTCAAAGTTGGTCCCAATTTACAGGCAAAGCAGAGAGAGGCTGGCGGGCTGGCATAGCACTCACCCGTTCAAAGGCTGTAATGTTACAGTAAAAACTGGTCTGCACCATGCATGCACGAGTCTGCACTCACAAAAATACATCATCCCTTGTTCTCATTAACAAAAGAATTGTCTTTTAAAATGCCGACTGAATTGATGAATACAAGATGTGTCATATTTTTTTTTACCAAAGCTTTGATGCTGAAGTTTCTGTGTGAGGTTTCACTGGGATGGGAAGATTTTGTCCCATCTCAAATTGCTCAAAGTTTTTCAAGATCCACAGTTGGAGAAGGGATAGAGAAAGTTGCATGCCTTGCCCACGGAAGCAGCACACTCCCAGCACTTAGAATTGAAACCTGAGTCTTTTAAGCTTAATTTAAGTTGCGAAAACAAACCACTAGTTCTGCCGACATCGTCAGGTCTGAAACCAGACCTTTCTGAACCCCCCGTCTGGCCTTGTAATTTAGACCATGTTCAACACTGGCATTTTGGTCTCTGGCTTCGGCTGTCTGTTGGGGTTCTCTAATGGGTAAAGACAAAGCCGTGGCCAGATAAATGCCCAATTTGGACATGGCTTTATACTCCAGTACTGCATCTGTTTGTTGGGGAGAGTCAGCCGATGAATCGGTTTGTTTGCTTGTCCTTCCTCCAGCAGCCGGATGCCTACATCAAGCGGACCAAAGGCCGTTTCAAGCTGCCCATGGTGTCGCGCCTCAAGAAGCCGACCAAGAGGGAGTTGAAGCCGGCCCTGGCACCAGGGAGTCCCGGGGGATCCTCAGAGGGTGCTTGTAAGTACAGCCAAGGCCTCTCAGTGGGCGTCATTGTCACAGAAGATTAACTTTACCAATGGCACATTCTTTGTATTTGAGTTTTCAAGGAGCGTCAAGCTCTTTGTGAAGTAATGGTAGAGTTAGCCTTCTTCCTCAATGCTGGGAGCATTAGGATTAAACTCATTTATGATAAATAAGGCCCTGCTGCTTTGTTGAAGCTCTGCTTTTGTATGTCAGGGGGCACAGGTTCAGATCCTGTCTGAGACTGTGTCCAAAAGTTATGGCCCAGGCGAGGGTAACATATTTGTCTATGCAAGCCAGTGGCTGGTGGATGTAGCCACTTTTCATAGACCATTCATTAGTCTCAGCCACAGCCGATTGATTTTGACAAAGCCTAGGTTAAGACTTGTTGTGTTGGCCAATTGTAGATCTTGAAGCTTGTTGGTAGGACACTGGAGTAGTTGTTCAAGGTCTGCGGTTCAAGTCCTGGTTCAGTTTTATGATGGGGGATTCACACTTAAAGCTTTGCCGTACCCTTTATCAAATCTTTTCATTGCTGTATTGTGCAAACAAAGCGAATGGCCTTTCAGAAGAGTACCAATTAAAGATAAGGGTACCTCAAGTCTTAACAGTGCTGAAACAGCTGTCAAGGGAGGCTGTAGTACTAATTTAAGGAAGGGTTACATCAGCACCTGGGTGTTATAAAGTACTAATGACATATCCAAATTCCAAAGATCCAAGATTTTGCTTGACCTGCAATTATAAAAATGCATTTTGTGGATGCAAATACAGGGCTGTCTAGTCTCAGAGGAAGGTTTCTCTGAGAGACTGAGGGACATTTTGTTTGACCGACTTCTTTTAATTTTAAAAAAAAAATTGTGGGGTGTTATTTTCAGCTTCGGGTGAATCGTCCCGAGCCTGGACCCCCCAGCAGGTTGGCCTCTGGCTGGACAGCCTGTCCCTCGGGGAGTACCGTGACAACTTCATCCGCAACGACATCAGGGGATCCGAGCTGCTCACCTTGGAGAGACGAGACCTCAAGGTAGGCTAGAGAGGACCGAGAGCCAACCTCCACCAAACTTTGTTTGGTTTTCCAGATTGTCACGGTGGGCCTTTTCTCATGCCCATGTTTTCTGAGTTGCCAAGAAAGGAGGTTCAATTCTACCACATGTATTGCAGTCAGTAGACGTCACTTTCTACAGATTTACAGATGTCAAAAAACATTGCACATTACTCGCATGTGCACCTGCTAGCATCGAAGACACAGTTATACGTTTCCTATGAAGGTGGTGTCCCGTGGGAAAGACCTGTTGCAGTTTGAATCCTGCAACATTCTTAGTATGTGGAAGTGTAAATAATTGTGTGATCTTGTCCGTGCACCAGATTTTTTTTCAAATCTTCTGGAAGTCCTTATTCTGTGTTCGTTCTCTTTCACATAAAGACTTTCATTTGCTAACAATGTGTGCATACCCTGAAGTGTGTGGTAAATGGAGTTGAACAGTGTGTTGAGCTTATGTAGGCCAACCTAACGACGTGAGTTGCAAGTCACCAGAGCCACTGTTTTGATTTACAGGCCTTTGAAAATGTCTTGCACCATGTAAATCAATGGCGGACCTCAATATTGAAAGTCCATTTTCATCAAGACATCTGTGGGAAAATAACTGGTGAAAAAAGTCCCTAAGACTTGTTTGTGAGATTCTGTCACTAATGCCATATATGTTTTCAAGATGTATTTTTGCGTTGGGAGATGTTAATTTTATATAACAGGTTTTGCCCTTACCCAACGTATATTAATAAGCACTGTATGCTCAGTGCTTGTCCGAGAGCTTGCGAAAAAAACCTCACAAGCTTACTCGGATGGGACTCGAACCCACGACCTCCTGCTTACTAGTGCAGATGTCTTAACCACCGAGCTTGCCGGGGTCGGCTGGCCGGTCCGAGTCAAATGAAGCAGCGGGTACCGCGAACTATTTTCAAGATGTATTTTTGCATTGGGAGATGTTAATTTTATATAACAGGTTTTGCCCTCACCCAACGTATTATCTTACAGATTGGATAGTCATTTCTTCTTCTCTGTTTTGTTTTTTGCACCCCTATTTCACAGGACATTGGAGTGACCAAAGTTGGGCACATCAAGCGCATCCAACAAGCAATCAAGGAGCTGGAGAAGAGAGACGGCGAACAGCCGGGGCCGTCGTACAGCTAGCAGCGGCGCTGCCAAGCAGAACCCTCTATGCAGCAGATTGGAAGAGAGGCTGCAGCTACAACAAACATCCATGTGGCGGCAACAGCGGGCAGCAAGTTGGATACACGGCCGTGGGTTAAAGCACCAGTCATTCCATGATCGTGCCTCCAAGCTGGAATCCGGCATGGTCAGCGTTCAGTCTCGGAGAAATGTGGCGGTTCCAACTCCGTGCTGTGCGTTGCCATGCACAATGCTATCCAGCAGTCTGACGTACCCTCGTATGATTTCGTAGACTAGACCAACCGTTGATGACCGTTCACGAATTGATTTTAATCAGTCTGTCATTTATCGTGGTTCTTGTACTTCTGTCAGGACCGCGATTTCTCAGGATTTTTCCAGGTTTCAAGATGTCGGACCCAAAATTTGTGGATTGTCAGAGGTGTAACCAGTCAGGATTCGCTACTGTTCAGTGCTGCATACAAAGTGCAAAATTCACATACTCTCAGACTCGAAGCCATTTGTGAGGGATCTCACGCTTTGTAAGCTCACGTGTTGTAAGCTACTTAAAAATTATTGAAAATCAGAGTATTTTCTTGCCGTAATTAATGCCTCCAAGTGGATGTTTCATGGATTTCACTTCATCCCCTATTTTTTGCTCCTGAGAAGTTATTGCTGACTGCTGCTGGGATGTGGCTTGCGGTCAAAGTTTCCCACAGATTAATCACTCCGTGCCAGTGTTCCCGGTACCGGGTACCTTGGATCCGAAATCGGACAAAGGAGTTGGGCCTTGTCACAGAAGACTGTACTCAGAACAAAAGACCGAGCTGCTGGGTATTGCCATCATTTTTAGCTGGCATTAGCAGAGGTAATCTGTCATTGTTTTGAAACAGTATACTGATGTTTGCGGCATTAGGCACCCGTGGATTATCAGCGGGACAAATGTGCTTCAGCACTCCAGCAATGAGCGATTCAGTATTACTGCATGCTAATCTGGCCGGATTTGAAAACACACCACTGCCATTCAGCAACGCACTGAGCCAATTTCAGGAACAAAGGAAATTACACAACATCGCACAATCTGGGCGCTCTTTACTGGGTGGCAGGCCTGGTGGCAGTACTTAGGCATCAATGGAGGTTGCCTGTCAGATTAGAGTAGCCATCAGGCAATCATTTGTGTGGGTGTAAGCATCCAGTAAATGAAGTTCGGAATTTTTGAAGAATTTTTGAAAATGCAAAATATTGAAAATCGCCCGAGAACTCGTCCCGCATATGCAAATTCCACCCAGCAGGAAGTGGTTAAAGTTGTTCGTGGGAATAAGCCCCTTAAGGGGTTGTAAACTGATCGGAATTGTGAAAAGTTGTAGCTATTGTTACAGTGGAGGAAGGTATGTGTTGCATCATTCCATTCGCACTGTTATAGTGGGTGTACCGTTCACCGACCTGAAGTGCCCTCTGTAGTCTTTAAAGTGAAAGGTCACAGCAGCAAGTGTAAAATGTGACCTGCTCTGCAAAAAAGGGTAATAAGTCTGGCAGTGCCAAAACATGTTATGGCCTGTTCTTTTGGAGAGGGCAACATTTCTTCACAAATGTGATTTTGTGTTTTTTCCTTAAATAGTTTCTGTAGCATTTATATTTTCAGAATTTTTGACTACAAACATGGATACTGATGAATAAAGAATGAAAAAATTGATCATTTAGTAGGAAATCCTACATAGCATTGTGTTTCTAAGCACTGCACATTATGAGCTTTTTCTCGAAAAGTGCTTTTATTGAATCTGAAAATGTGGATATACAAATGTCTGTGTATCTCCAGAATGCAGCACACTGCAGGGGTCATTCATGTATCAAATTGTAGCTCTTGATGTACAAAATCCAGCCATATCAAAAACTCATAACCTGAATCCGGGGACTTATTACCCATTTTCCTAGAGCCAGTCACAAATGTCGTTCATAATAATTGTTGAATGCAGTGGCACATTCAGAATGGTGGTTGGCTACTTGAATTTAGCCAGAGAAGCAGTCGCTTATGGCTTGGTGCAATCTTTGAGATGGCTCTTGATTTCTAGAAGTTTACTTCAGCCCTGAGTAATAGGGCTGAATCATGATTCCAAAACTACAGGGTTCTTGGTTTATTGATTGAAGATCCCAAAAACGAAAAACTTGATGTGAAACTGAGAGGTGACGCCATGGATATAAATATAAACCACTTCTTATAATCGTTCATCTTTTGAAATGCACTCTCAAATTTTGTTGTGATTGCTCTTTAAGCAATTTCAACGGCATGGGAAAACCGTTGCGCCATTGTAGCAGAAATCTTTGCATTTGCAAAGAAAAACAGTGGCACGTATTTTCAGTGTGCACTTTCAGGGTCTTTTAAAAACAGGAAGGGCCTCGTTGTGTTTGAAAACAGTATGAAACGAAGTTTTGAATCATTCTGAATGTGATGGATTTTAAAATACTGGATTGTGAAAAGGCAGGAGGAAAGAAAAGATGAACTGCCATAAATGGAGCTTTTTGTCAGTGTCGTGAGGCATCGTAGTGTAGAGGCTGAGCTGTCAAGGCAAGGGTCGTGGGTTCGAATCCCCACACGTGGAATATTTTGCACGATATTTGGATAGAAAGATGTGCTTTGTCTGGTGTTTGCAACATAAGAGCTGAGTGGTTGGCCATGTTATGTCGGTGAGTTTAAGAAAATTAACCAAAAAAAAAGATGTGGGTTTGATTCCTGTTTGTGCACATTTGCACCATGAGTTTTTTTTGTTCAGTCGTCGAGCATGGTTGCAGCTGTGGAAATAGCCAGCCATGAGCTCATATTCCTTCTTGAATAAGAAGTGCACTCAGGGCATCGTTTTTCCTCAATGTAGAATGTAGGCAGCAGGCAGTTTTTTCCAGATTTTACAATTCAACCTCACTGAGTAATTAATAGCCTTTCAGTGCGAATTAAAGACTTTTCGATTCAAGTTTACTTTTACATACCTTGTCAATTTCAACATTGTATTTTAACCTTTTTTGATACATATCTGGAGGTTTAAAATATGAAAGAAATCTTTATTTTATATCTGCGAAACATAAGACTTGAGTATATCCTAGTCATTTAAGGCTGTAATTTAACTGTTGTAATTACATACGCAATATTAGGGATGTATGAGGCATTAACATTTTCCTGTGGGCCTCCTGGTATTTAATATGGAGTCTTTTCTTGGACCCTAGAATCTGAAAGGTATGGGATTGTTGCACTTCTGTCAAATTACAAATTGATTTTGTTCGAGTAAAATGCCAGAGCAGTCTAATGTAAACAAATCCAGGAAGACGCCATGCCTGCAGGGCCATCGCATTTACGCACAGGTTTTAACTTAGGACCAAGCGTGCATTTTGGCAATTCATGACACCCTTTTGGTGTGAGAGAAACGTAACGTGCGCGTACCACCTGCGTGTGCACAGGTTGGCCCAACAGTAATGGCTTGTAAGTTTGGTCGCCGAATTCGTTAGTACGCGCAGGGGGAATTTCTGTGATGTCGCATCTGTCAGCAATAAGTAATGCCCAGCTATATGTATACATTGCCGTGCGTGTACATGCAAAATGCCACCCAGAAGTTGATGTTACCAGTTTTTACCATTTTATGCAGGTATGGGTTTGGGTATTGTTTTGTGGACTGAAGAAAAATTCTGACACATTTCAAATCATGGAATCATTAAATAAGTGTGTTTGTTATATCCGTTGCAAGCCAACCGCAATTTGACAGCAAACTCCTAAACCCAAATGTATTAGTGTATAACAAATGTATAACAAAACAATGGAAAATTGAGGACTATTTTGCCTTTAAAAAGCGACTTTGGAATGACTGGACGAAATGGTTCTAGCCAAGCCCTTGCACTGTACACTTTGGCATCGTTGATGTTAAACTCATTTTCTTCTCTCCCATGGTTTAGGTTCGTTTTCTTGTTTGTTTGGATTTTTTACTCTGAACACCACATCAAATGGGTTTATAAAGTAAGTTGTGCGCACTTTTTGTGACATCATATCAGGTCAAAAAATCAAAATTAAAAACAGAAGCAAAAGGTATCATGAGTTTAATTGAAGGCTTCCCAGTCACCCTGTCGCCCAACACCGAGAACTGCAAAAGTTACAAGTTAGTTGGGTGCGTAGTCACACTTGCGAGAATCTTCTTCAGTTTCCGATTCAACAACGGGATATTTTCACTCTTTGAGGTAAAACTTTAGGGAAGGTTCAGAGTTAAGCCTGACCTTTGCTTTTTCCAAATTCTTTGCTTTTTGTATGCTTTCTTAAAGGTACATGTACCAGCAAAATTCTGGCTGCCCACAGATCATACGAGTCAGGGATGATTGATACTTAACGTATTTTTAGAGATACCTTAGGGATGTAATTTGTTAAGTACATGATAATTTAAAGATTTTGAGTTAACAATTGTCCCCATTTGGGCCCTCTTTTAAAGTACGAGTGGGTCTCCAATTCATCTGTGTTAAAATTTAAAGACTCTGTCACTAATGTTTTATGAGCCAAGTATCATGCCGTATTATATCGATAATGTTGTTTCATGACCACCATTCCAACCAGTCTTTATAATCATGACTTTATGAAAGCGATTTGTAATTGACATTTTTGTACCCAGCTCTATCAGCTGGTTGTCTTGAATTATGATTGGCCAAGAAAAGGACCACATAGTTTGTAAGTTGTTGACTGAATCATATTGTCGTACGCGTGACACAACTTGATACATGGGACCATTTTGCTATGACTTAGCAGAGATTTGAATAGACCATAAGATTGTTGGGAAGCATGCTCAGAAACGTTTTAACCAAAATCTTGTAAATACGATTCGTAATATACAAGAGTTCTTATTTTTCTTAATGTATTTATGAGATAGCGGCCAGGTTTACTAAGGAGCGATTTACTTCTGACTGTGGATTGGCTTATTTTATATTGTCTTAAAATTTGGAAGAAATGCAAATTTGTTTGGTTACCTTTGACCCATGGTAGTTACTACTTTGAATTTTACGACATATTTCTGCTCAATATTGAGCTGCAAGATTAGATGTGTTGTATATTTTATTTGCCTTGGCACTTGCCAGGTTGGAAGAATTAGATAATTTATATTTTATTTGTATTGGCACTTGCCAGGTTACGAGACATAGTTTTTAAGTCTGGATTTTTTATTTAGCATTTGAGATTTAAAAAAAAAGTTATGTTAAAATCTTTACTCATTGTGCCATATAATACCGTGGCCTTTTTTAGAATTTTGATCAGTAAAAGTTGTAAAGCCAAAGACACGCATCTGTTCAGGTTGTCAGTCCAAAGACTTAGCAAGAATATTTGCGGTAATGTGGACTGATTCTGAAAATATGATAGGCGGGTAAAAAGTCACTCTGAACACGGATCGCTTTTTGTTATTAAAATCATTGGCATTTGTTAAATGTAAGCAATAGATTTATCCGGGAGAAAGTGTTTATGTAGGAGACCATATTTACGCGGGAGATAATATGTGCATCCGATGAGGAAGCTCTCTTCCTCTTTTAAAGCAGATTTCTAGCGGGAAAGCGTTTTGAGTGACGCTGGTCAGTTTTACGAGAAGCTGAGTATATCTCGGTGAGAGGTGCGATTCGAAAACTGAACCGTCATTGAATTGACGCATTTGAAATCTGCGGGCAACTTAAATGTAGTGACCCAGCATAGAGCTGATCTGTGATTGGTCAGCCCGGCTTACACGCTTGTATCTTTTTTTACTTTTACATAAGGAGTTGAAGATGCTTGGCATATTATGCAGTTTTTGTTTGAAAAAAATTGACTTTTGGGTACATTGGTTATAGTAGTTAATATACTTGATTGCTCATTGTATTGATGTTCCCTCCTCAGGATCACACACACACCCCATTTTGGTCCCTTCATGTTTGTTATTTTTGTTTAGAATTCTCTTTAAAAGGATGAATATTACTGCATCTGTTGCGTGGTTTCGACTAAAATATGTCTCGTTTTTATGGAGTTTGTCTCAGGTGGGGTTGAGTGGGTGTGGAGCCCATCCATGCGATCATTTCGAGTTAATGAGAAAAGTTCAGGCTAAACCTTTTTTTTAGAAAATCTTGTAGAGGGTTTGCACGGCTGCAATCTGAGAGGTCAGTGCTTTTGTTCCACAGGGAATGCACAGAGGAGGTTTCGCTGTGGAATAAAATAGCTGCACTGCAAGATGGCTACCACGGAAAGCCTTGATTTGCACTAAGTTTCCTATGGAATTATTCCATCTTGAATGTTACCTCAGCGGGGAAAAACACGGTCTTGGTTGGTACATAAAGAATTATTTGTACGCCCAAAGTGCATGTAAACCTTTAAATCTGATTTTAAAAATGGAGGTGTCTGGGCATACGCTTGGAAACTTGTTCCGTAGTTGTGGGTACGTACCTTAGTCATTATACCGATTTTTTGTGGGACCAAAAATGTTGCGGAGACAACAGGAAGTCCACAGGACCAATTTGCCTAATAACAGGAAACTTCCCCATTAATTAACGTAGTGAGGACTTACCCTCTTAAACCCGGAGTGGGGTTCAGTTCCCAATTGAATCATTTGCCCATGTGCCATAATTATGCGGAAGTTAAAATTGTACATTGCTTGGGCGAAATGTTTCAATTTGGTGTGGAATCCCTGGGCAAAGTCAGCCTGCCTCTAGCGAATTATATTGATGTCACTTGAAGGTATTTTGCACTTCATTAGTTATCACTGTGTTCTTATAAAATGAAGCAGTGATTTGTTGGGTACCGGGTGTGCTTGATCCAGCGCTTTGTATTAGGCTTTTGAGCTGAGTTGGTATGGTTTACAAACTGGAAGTGAACCCATCGGGCAATATAAAACCATTGGTACTTCGTCCATGTTTTGTGTTAATTCTTTATTTTTTCCCCTTCTTTTTCCCTTTTACCAGTAAAATAATTGGACAAATTTTCGAAGGCATTTATACATTTGATTTTGCACATTTTGGAAGACATTTGTCAAGTTTCAAACCCCACGTTTACCGGACCAGTGAGCTAAGTGCAAATGCATGTACAGGTGTAGATTTCTTTATGTTTTTTGTGCGTTAATGCCGAAATTCAGTTATAAACTTTTTCTGGGTCGCCTTTAGGAAAGACTTGAGCCCTATGACTCTGTAAACGAAGGAAATGTCATTAACTCAACTTTTTAAATTTATTTAAAAGTATTTCGTGTGTTTCTAAAACACACCTTTAAAGCATAAACTCTTAGTTTGAGACATGGTTATTTGAAGGTGTCCTCATGTGTTGGCTAGAATTGGTAATCAAGGTTTTTTGTAAATCGTGCACTTCTGTAAGGAAATGTGAAATTAAGGTTTTGTCCATATTTCAATGAATTTGCTCTTTTCTTATTTGGAGTAGTTAGCTTTTTGTGACTATAGTTTGCTGAAGAATCTTACATGGATGTCTTGTATTTTTCTACACACACTGTGCACTTATTTCTTTATGCACCAAAATTGTTTTTTAAAAAATAAAAGGTCATTATTGAAATAGGGAGAAGAATCAAAGTTTGTTTGCTGTAGTTTGTTGCGCTTTTGTAACCCCCGCGTTTCAGTGTTCGATCATCCCCACAGGCCTTACAGGGCCCTGGGAAATACTTCACTGCTACAGACGCGCAAGGCATTGTGGATTACTTGCTGAGGGAGCACGTCTTATGTTCAAAATGCACTCCAACCACTGAGTGTCCGACAAAAAAAATTACCTCATGCGTTTGCCCTTCCAAGGCATTGGTGATAGGAACGAACGAACTTCCCTTGTTGAGCGCAAAATCAATGAACTGATTGGGAAGTTCGACAGACGACTATTTGGCGTTGATTTGACCTGGAAACCAGGATGGATTTTTTTGGAACACAGTTAACCAATGAAAATTAACACGGTGCACCAAATGGTCGTTGTTTAAACTTCCCGTTGTGAGTGTAGTTCACTAATTCAAGCCCCATTAAAACAGTGTAAAATCAACAAAGTTTAGGGTTTAACAACATGGAAGCTGACGCCGTGCACTGGGCTTACGTTTCTTAACCAGAAAGTTAATTATTGTGTTGTCCTCAATCTTTCGATATCTGTTCAAATTGCGGTGGGTTAGCCAATTACATTTTTAATTATTCACAGAAAACAAAACCCATCCACCCCCATGATTGTTCTCAAGCCTGCAAGTGGCAGTTTTTCAACTGGTATCCCTCCACTTTAAGTGGCACTTAAGACCTTTTTTCAACTGAAATTTTACCATCTCTGCCCTCAGATGGAAGCCCTCCAAACCAGGGATTTAATCCTGTTTTATATTTACACAGTCCCACCCTTTTTCGATCAAACGCCAACAATCCCCTTTTAAAAGAAACTGACGGGGACCTTTTCCTCGAGAGAAATTATCACTTGGATTAGTGTACTACAGCGGCATGGAACCCATATCCGCAACCACATTTCCGGCCTTTTTCATTGGCTAGAAGTAATAAGTAGGGAAAAATTATGATTCCGTGCGCCCTCTTGTGGCGACCGGACTGACTTTAAAAATGGCGGCCTGTATGAAAAAGTAAAACCCGTCTGCAGAATTTAAAAAAGTTGGTGAAAGTTTGGTTTTTAGTTGACTTTCGTGATGACAGGTAAATTGAATGAGACAGGCATATGCTCCTACATATCCCTCAGCGGGTAACTTCGGTTGAGCTTGAAATATTTAAATTATTTTGTCGTTACGTCTCGGACACAAGAGCTGTCAAAGTCTCACCTGCTCACAGACGATGGCAAACCAGCATATGCCTAGCATCATGCTCGTCGTGCCTGGGGCATGCAGTCATACTGTACGCTCGAGCTTGAACGAGCTATCAAGTCTCAGCTAAGGTTTACCCTCAAAACTATGTGGCCCGTCTTTCCGTCCCCTAAGATCCATATTTTTGGAAGGGGGTGCATCCAATTACATGTGGACTTCTTTATCCTGTTGTTTTTATCCCACAATTCTTTAAAAAAAATTTCTTAGCTTACAACAGTCCTTGATGAATATGATGAATTGGCATATGTGTGGCTTATAATTAACATTACTCCATGTTTGTCAATAAACGTTTGACAGATTAAAAGAAAAATTAACTGGCCTTTTCCTGTGGAGAAATGAGTTGCTTGCTGATTTTAACCTCTGAGTGCCCAAGCATTCATTGTGAGCTATTTTAGTTTATAGCATTTTAAAGCTCAAGTTAAAATTCTTTAGATAGGTTTATTTCTTGCATGCGCACACTCAGGCATGTGTGAAACTGTTTAGTTTGCAATGATAAAGTTGCCTTGTAGGAAGTGTTAGAAAAATGGGTTGCTTAAATAAAGGAATTTATTCCATCAAAAGAAGCTAAACACCAGTTGCATTATATGTGTGTACATAGCCCCACTGATTGAGCGTACATGTAGGGCTAGGCTCATAGTAATAGGAATATTTCATACTCTTTGGACATTTAGTGAAAATGTCAGTTGAACTTTTGATGATAATTGAGTGTCAACACTGGCGTTGCAGACGAAAACATCTTTCAAACCTGGCCTGTACTTTGTGCAAATCTTAGCAGCATCTTTTCAAATAGCCGTCTCAGAAAAGGTACCAAAACCTTAATACAAAAAAAGAAACCACTGTTAACTTATTTATGCATCAGATGAAAAACAAACGCATTCACCGTTTTATTTTATCTGATCAGTGCTGTCACAAGTGTCATTAATATAAATGTTGGAGTTGTGTACGACCGCATTTGTTGCATCGAAAGGGCCAAAGTCATTGCTTATCATTAAAGTTGAAGCAACTCTGACTGATAGCTGCCCTTTTTCATGAGGTATCTAAATGTTGGCTTGTTTGCGTGTAGGGAATAATTGGAACATGAAATTGTTTCAGTTATTTTGTTCAGATGGAAGTATTGAAGAAAGTATACCCAAGGACCTTCACTCTGTCTGAATATCTGGAAGCAGTCGGCTGTCCAGGTCTTATTCAACCCCAAGACAAAGTTGGGTAAGACTCTCAGAAACGCCTAGACTATAAGTAGCAGCAGTCATTTGTTTTCATGAGGAATCCTTTTTCGTACCTTTTTTATTTGTGAAAGAGTTGCTAATTTGCAGGCTGTTATGGAAAAGCAAAGGGAACGTGTGTATGCATGCACGTGCTGCCATCAAGCATCGGTTGAAAAAAGGTGACATTAATTTCAGTATTGTGTTGGTGGTAAAACACTTCCAAGAATTTTGCAAACATTTGATCTACCTAGGCAAGTAAGAGCTATCTTGTTTGTGTGGAATTAAAAGATGCATCAAGTTAACCATCTTTCTATTTACAGCATGCACAATAGTCTGTCGGCGGGTAGCATGAACTGAAATTTGTACTACTTTACGTGGGGTTGATACCTTTAAAAAGTTGAAGTATAAAGAATGTGCCATCAGGTTCCCATGCAAGGTTAGAATATTGGAGGACTCAAGAGATTGACCCTAAAAGAGCCAGGTGGAGACGTCATGCTGAGTCATTGGGAATTTTCTTGCTGATGTCTAGCGGTCATTTTGACACCAGTTTTATGCAAAGAGGACAAACCATTTTCATAAAATGCCCATTTCTTCCTACACAGGTTGGCCAAAAGTCTTAACTTGCCCCGTCGACATGGCCTGAGTTATGCACGAGCTGATATGCATGACGGCCATATGCATAGAATAACAAAACTCTTTCTTGGGTTGAATTGATCTTAAGCAGATATTCAAAGCGGCAGACTATCGTCATAAATTTTTCGGGAGGGGGAGGTCAGATCTGTTAGATTTTTTATGTCCAATTGTTGTGGACAGCAAAGGTAATACCGTGTTACTGGTGCTCTGCCCTTTATTTTTATCCACTTCACCAGTCTCCTATTAATAATCCTCAGCATGTTCAAATAAAACTCTTACAGGATGCTATCATTTTCAGTATTATTATCCTAATTGTTTCATTTTTATTGATTGATTTAATTGGGGGGTGAGATCACCTAATGCATTAAAACAGTGTGTCATGGATGTGTTTACATTCACGCCACGTTTCTTAAAGATTGGTTTTGGAAGAGCCAAGATATTAGACGGGGGTTCAATCTAGTCTGCCTTGCTGTCTGCCAACCCGGTTGTTACAAGGTCACAGTAACCCTTTCAGGGTTGGGGAATGTCCCTTCCAGAAATGTTGGGGAAGTTAAGATCACGATAAACAAAGCACTATTTAAACACCTCTGGAGGCAAGCAGCCTAGCAGCTATAGATTTGTGACTCAAAAACATAGGGTCAGGGGTTCGAATCCAGTAGCTGGTTACATGCTGTGTCCTTGGGCAGGCTAATTCACTCGAACTTGCCTCTCTCTGACCAGAAGTATATGAGTGGGTACCTGTGAGGGCAGAGATGGTTGTTGTGTTTGATTGGGCATTTGCCCCCAGATACCGGTAGCAGAAATGGTGACATCAAGCTGTACATTCCCCAGGGAGCTGAAATGGTTTGAGGAATGTTTGTAGCCTGGTGAGCAAGGCTAATGATAATAAGGGTCTTGTGTTCCCTGGTAACCAGGGGATAAATAAGTTCTTATTATTATTACTTGTGTACATGTACAGATAATAGTAAAATTTCCTAAAGTATCAAGAAATGTTTGGTTTATCATACCTCAAGAAAATGTTTTTTTAATCTCTTTAGTTCCAACTGAAGAGAGTTTGCCGACCACTGTGGTCTGCCATCTTACTATAAGTTTTGTTTGACGTTTTGATTAACCACTTTGAAAATTGTCAGCTTTCGCACATTTGTACAAACGACTGTCCTCACTGAGCATGACGGTGCCCTGCAGCTCGGGTTACAGACAGACTTCAGGCATTGTTCCCATCAGGTGGAGGTCGTGGCCAAGGCCGTACAGGTGAGGATTGCATTGAATTTCGTGGCGGCATGCCTTCACGTAAGTGTACAATGTGGTGTTGTTGGAACACAGACAATAAACACTTTTATTTGTTGGTGCTTTTTCCCGTAAACGTTGATTACTTTTCCGTATATCAATCTGTCTGAACAGGTGTTGATGGAGGGTACACAAACTGGAGTATTCATATGGCGTATCATCCTTAGGGGAGTGAAAAACAGGGCCCCCCAAAAAGTCATCCTGAGACTGCAAAATAATATCATCCATCACTGCATTCTTTATTTCATACTGAAGGGTTACGTTCTGTTTCCAGATAATTTAAGAAATCTATGATCATTTGCAGAGTTGTCTCTTTTGTTGCTCAGATATTGAGATCACGTGGCGTGGCCATGACGAAGAACGTCCTGCTGTTTGGAAAGGTTCAAGTGAGTCCGTAATCTTAGTTCACCTTTCCAATACAGAAATGCGCTTACCTTTTTTTGATTTGTCTTAACACATCATAACAATTCAATTATATATCAACCAAGGTGTCATCAGGATTTTTCCAGGGGAGAGGGACCCCCTTTTTTGTAGGAGGAAAGATTTTTCATGGGGTATGCAAAACACTAATCAGCAACGAAATGTTTAACTACTGATAGTGGAAGGAGGTTATTTTATTTATTTATTTGTTGTTTTTTTAGCAAATTGGTGATTTTCAACCCCTCTTTTCTCCATTTCTGTCGCATTTTTTATTTTTCAAATTTTTCCTGGGGTGGGAAAAGGCCCCCCTTTACACCCCCTCCTTTGCAATTCCCATGTTTAAGACTTTGTTCTTAGCAAATAAGCTTTTTGCAAATTGAATTGGAATAAAAGCTGGTACACTGAGTTCTTTAAATTCACGTGAACCTAATTTGAATTCTCCATACTAGAGACACAGTTGCTGTACCTCATGATTCGGGGCAAGCTTTTCCTTAGTTATATAACAGACGCCTTGCCTCAACACACTGTTTTCATTGGATAAGAAGGGCACAAAAGAACCGGTCTATTCCAGAGAAGATGGTCGCTATGCAATAGCTTGCAATTCCCATGTTACAAACGCTTTGTCCTTATGATGTGACACAAATGAAAGGATATCTTGGAGAAATTTTATGTTAAAAAATTCTACTAATGTGCTACTTAGACGTTTGTTTACAAAAACGCAATTTTGTTTTAATGATGAACTCCTTCAACCCCCTCCCCATATTTGCAATTGTTTAGACCAAGGAATGGGGCATTCCTGAATCAAATAACCAGGCCCTGGTGAAGA
Source organism: Acanthaster planci (assembly GCF_054643075.1). NCBI lineage: Eukaryota > Metazoa > Echinodermata > Asteroidea > Valvatida > Acanthasteridae > Acanthaster > Acanthaster planci. Next base: position 8,792,291 of record NC_141790.1, read on the forward strand.
TGCCCTTCTGGGAGATCCTCCTGGCCAGGGTTGGTGATGAGGTCATGCTCCACTTGTTGGTCAACCTGTCCGTGTTTCTGTTTGCTCCTCCGTCTTGCTACATCCAAGTCTGTGGTGAGTTTGCATGCGCCTTTGAATATCTAGCCAACGATTGTTGGCCTGAAAAAAAAGTCGGAGTGTACAAGCTAAGTTTGTACACTTGCCAAGGAAGAGAGATACTCGTAACTGTAATTTTATGGGATTTTTTATTGTCCCTGTCTTCGTTAATAAGTTTTAACTAAAACTTGACCGGATTAACCCAGTTTAACTCTCTGGTTGTTGTAGGCATTGTTACTGTTTAGTTTAAGAACAACTGCTTACACTCTTTGATTACTTAATTAATCATTTAAGTAATTAATTTGATTTATTAATTAATAATAAATTAAGTATTGAATTCGTTAAAAACCCTCCCATGCAAAGATGCATTCTTGACACAGTTGTCCTATCAGTCAAATTTCCCATACGTGTCTGTGTACTGGGGGAAATCAAGTTGAAGGAATTTTTGACGGTCACAGCAAAAGGGGGTTTAATTAGTTAATTATTCACTGAATTAGTTAATTGGGTGATCATCACTTAATGATTTCTTCATATCAGTTAAAGTATCAATAAAATAGTTGACTGATATAACAATGTATTTATTGATCCATCAACTTCTTTGTTGATTTACGAACTCATCAAGTGAACAGTCGCCGCAACGTAAAAAGAAATCAATTTTTTCATCGGTACTTTTTCAATCTGTTGAAATGTTTCCCCGAACGTCCCTTCCCCCCTTACGTCAAAGGTGTCCCGATCTATGACTTGGTCTCAAGACCATCCAAGGCTCTCCATCATCCAGCCAGTATGAAGACTGGGCCAGATGTTGCTTCCAAGTCATTTACCATGATAAGTGTCTGTCATTGCAAGAAAGGCTGTAGTACACTCCCCAAATCACGTAAGAGTTCCACATTGTTTTGTTTGTCTTTTAATTTACTGTTGTTTTTTTTCCTTTTCGTTTATATCAACTTCAGGTCTAAGATTGGCTTTCCTCTCACAGTAATATTGGTTTTATTTGCAAAACTTTCCCATTTCATTTCAATAATGTTGATATTTTTTGCTTTTGTCAAAAAAGCGTAAAATATAACCCCCCACCCCACCCCTGACACAAGATTCCATGTTGTTGTGCTGTGTTGTATCTTTTTAAAACTTTAACATAAATGGCATGTAGCTAGATTTGACGAGATCAAAAAATGAGCCTTAATGACTTAATCCCTCAATGTCCGTGTGTATTAGATGTGTAGAATTTGTTTTGACATTGGACATAGTTGGTTTCCAAATCGCCAAATTTTTTTAAATTTCTGTCTTTGTTGTTCTGCCCTTCATTGAGAAATATTTATGAAGATTGTTACCTAGAAAGCATGAAAAGGGTCACAAGCTAATTTAGTGGACCTCAAATCTGTGAACTCCATGACTGTGCAAGATTTGTTTAGAGGCCTGTAATTCAGAAACAACTTTGATGACTTCGGAGCCATTTTCTGAGGTTGGGTCACAAATGGTGTTTCGAGGAGCAATTTAAAGACAATGACGTCTCCTTATGTTTGATTTACAGATCCTCTGGAGTGCTTGCCAGCCAGTAATTCAGGAGCGAGGAAGCTGCTCAGCAGTGTGATGCCAGCACAGACAGCTCTGAAGCCGGCCAAACAGGGCAGGACAAAGGTAAAAAAATTATTCAGTGACAGACATGGTGAAGTCTTTTATAATTAGATGTTGAATTTTGGGACACAGTACCTCTTCAAAACCATTTTTCTGTAATATATGTATGAGATCTCTCTGTTGTATTGAGAAATGAATAAAGTTTTTAAAAGTACCAGTTTTTGAGAGTTCAAGCTTGGAAACTCCTTGTAAGTTTTCAACTTTGCAAACCCTTTATGTTGACGTGTGGATCAGCATATGTGACAAAGCAGTAGAATTGTGTCGCTTATCTTGCCCATTGCGTTTGCTGCCCTCATAGAAACACTGGGAAAAAAGGAATTTTACCAGCCACTCGTCGTAGAGCCGTATTTTGAGATGTAGAAAAAAGAAAGAAACTTGTTTTTCCATGCATGATGATCGCGCGTCAGTAGGTGAAAAAGCTGAAGGGAAAAACAGTCAACTGGAGTCGTAATGGAAAAACACGAGGACAGGTTCCTACTCAAACCTAATCATTTCAAAAATATTTTTTCTGTAACTTTGCCTTTATTTCTTTGGCTTCTGCAGATTCTCAGAACACGGCGACGATTCATCCCAATGCAGATGCTTCTGAAGGAGATCTTGGTCGCTCACAAGTAAACCATTTTCATCTTCTAGATACTGAGCTTTGACAGGTCACACAAATTTAATACAGAGTCCGTTTGTGGTGTAATAGAAACTTTTAGATTACTTGACAAGTGTCACGCTCTTTTCGAATCACTTCTTCAACAGGAAGACAAACATCACTGCCCTTCTAGACGCTCACTGCCCAACCCAGAGGCAAGGGGTCGCCAGCGAAGGATCCCCAACCCTACAAGACCTGTTGAATAACACCATGGAACCCTGGAGGGTGTTCCTTTTCCTGAGGGGGGTCTTGTTGAGGGCCATGCCATTTCCAGTGTGGGGATCCATGCACAATCGTCGGGCCTTCTTCAAGTTTGTGGAAAGGTTCACTAAACTTGGAAAAAGTGAAAAGCTGGACTCTGAGCAACTCACGAAGAAAATTAACGTAAAGCCGAAAGTTCTATTTTGTTAATGCCAGTGAACATGTACTTTCGTGAATTAGCATGTTTATTTAAGAGAATAGTATATTTTGATCATCTTTCACTTCAAGTTTTTTATGATATGATCACGAACACGTTTCAAAATTTTACAAATTTCACAGTGTTTCAGAGTTTCCAGTTTCACAGAATTGCCTTTATAACTAGTTACCCCCTCTAAAAAAGACAAATCTGTCAGTAAACTTTTGAAGGAATGGGCCTACAATAATGGTGTTATTCCGGGAAGTACTCCTAGGCTTGTCTTGTGTCAACTAAATTTCTCAGGAATGAAAGCAGTGTAAGTACTGTGATCTCCTTTACAATGCATCAGGGGGTGGATTGTGAGTGGACTCAGCTGAAGAAGCTTCAAGGTCGCTCGCCTTGTCATTCTGATGTCATGATGCAGCGACGGATGGTGTCCAGCCTACTCTCTTGGATCATGTCAGATTACGTCATGGCTCTCCTAAAGGTATCATAGTGCAGAAAGATCGTGGATGGTGCTGTAGGGTGCACACTGCATGGTTTTGAATACTTGTGATCCAGAGTGCATTCAGTTTTCCTGTGAATGTGCACAAAATTCGGGAGCATACATCTTCACATTTGGTATGGGGTACATAACCACTTTCATCTGAATGTGTACAAAATGTGGTAGCGTCTTCCCATGAGGGAAATGTGCCCCTGAGTGTGGTTGTATTATTTGGGCATTTGGTGAAGGACACTTGGCCAGTTTCATCTAAATGTGCACAGAATGGTAACATGTCAGCACATGGGAGCATACCTGAGTGGAAGTGATGGTAACCGAGGGTATTTTAGTAATTTGCCTGCTTATTGTTGTGAACGGACATGTAATGGACCTCAGTTAAACCCTCTCTCTCTCTAGAATGCTACACAAGTGGATGAACTCTAATGTGTGAAGAAAGAATTTGATAATTTGAAGGACTAGGGAACAAGTCTTTAAAAACCAGTAACCAACCATTGCGAACAACAAAACAACAGCCCCCCAAAAAGCACTTTTTGGCAAAACTTAGATTTCATTTTTCTCATGCTGGTCGTAATTGCTTTTGATTTAATCGTGAAAACTTGACTGAAAGTAGAGTTTGAAATAAGAAGCTTCAACCTCATAACCCTCAATACACTCATGCCTGTGTTGATATTCCTGAGGGTCTGTGACAGTTGAAAAATGTGCACGGTTCAAAAGTTTATCTTGGCCTAATTTATCAAAAACACATGCAGTTTGTGATACATTTCTAACCTCTCGCAACCTCCTGATGCCTTTCACGTGAAACACAACCCGCAAGCAATCTGTTCCCAGCAACTTGGTCTTTATCTGTGTGAAGTTGGATTGACAGTGAATCGTTGTATTGGTTTCAGATGGCATTTTACGTCACAGAGACCTCGGCTTCGCGCAACGGAGTTGTGTATTACCGTAAATCGACCTGGAACATGCTGGAGAAGATAGGCTTAGAACGTGAGCAAAGAATTTATCAAAAGTACTTTTGTTGAGTGGACTGTTGGTCTCAGGCAACAAGAAATGGCAGACATTACTGTGCATACATTGTATAGAGAGAGGGGCAGTGGGTCATATTTTTAGACATTTCTGGAGAAAACAGGTTTTCTTAATGGAGAAGAGAAACATTTCGGAAGGATTGATGCTTTAATGTAAAAACAGATGGAAGTTTAATACTGTAACCTTTTTCTGTGTTTAATTTTCTTTTTCGGTTTTCTTTTCAAGGAATTTATCATGCCTTTGACAGAAAAATCAAATAAAAAATACAAAACAGAAGCATCACTGTGAATGAATCATCGTTTGTTTTAACCTTTAAAATGGCCTTTTTTGCAATCATTTGCAGAATGCAAAGCCTCTGGAAACTTAAAGCCCATCACTGATGTAAGTGTTTCTTTGCCATTTCAAACAGATAAATTTGTCAATATCTCTATTAAATTTTGAGGAGTAGTATGTTCTTTTATGTACTCTTTCAGTTAAAGGTTAAGCTTAAAACGCCTAACGATTTAGCATTTTTTGGGTCAAATTGTTTATTTATAATGCAATGCTGAAGTGTTAGTTGCCTTTTCAGTGATTTCTTATTCCAATAAGCCATTTGCGAGTTAACATTAACCAAAATCTGGTACACTGAGGTCTTTAAATTCACACGAACATAACTGGAATCCTCCATTCTAAAACCACTATTGCTATACCTCGTGATTCGGGCCAAGCCTGTGCTTAGTTACATAAGAGACGCCTTGCAACAACACACTGTTCTCAATGGATAAGAAGTGCACAAAGGAACTGTGCCAGTCCCTTCCAGAGATGCAAAAGCTTACCCTGAATCACAAGGTATAACAACAGTGTCTTTAGTCTGGGGAATTCAAATTGTTCTGTTTATGTGCAATCAGATAACTCAGTGTACCAGATTTTATTCATATTTAACTTGCAAATGGCTTATTGGTGTTGAAATGCTGCTATCTAAACTTCAATGACGCCTTCATATCCGCCTCAGAAACTGGCAGAAAGCTTTGTCGCATCGGGGGCCTCCTTTGGCTGTTCCTCACTGCGCTTTGTGCCCAAGGCCAGCAGCCTGAGGCCCATCACCAACATGAAGCAGGCAGCCAGGGCCGGCAAGCAGGTATCATAAAAAGTGCTTCAGTGGACCCTGTGCAGAGAGAAAGAGGGCGCTCTGCCACTCAGAAAGGATGTCCCTCAGGGCTCCCTTATGGATGCACAGTTCGTTCCAAGGACAGGTGCATTCAGGTGTCTTTCAGTCCAGCCTTAAGGGGAACTTGTGAATATCGATAAAGCTCACATTTAGATTCTGTGTGGTACACGAGTAATCTTAGTTATTTCAATAATGTGTGCTATGAAGTATACATTGACACTGCCAGTTTTGTAAAAAACATTTTAAAGAGAAAGTACTTGGAAAGTACACTGCCGGGTATTTTTGTTTTGAAAACATGATTTTTACAAAATAATGATAGTTTGAAGACATAATTTTATTTTGTAGTCTTACCTTTGTGCATGCATCATCAAATGTTAGTTGTTTTCTAGCTTTGGTCCCTCGGGCCAGTGGCGTAGCCGGGGGGGGGAGCATGTGCCCCCCACAAATTCCTGGTGCCCCCCCCACTAAAAAAAAAGATGAGTGGATATTGAATAAGGCTAACAAAAGCTTCCCAAAAACCACACAACTAAGATGCTGGTACCCCCCCCCACACTAGTAAAAACCTAGCTTTGCCGCTGCTCAGGGCTAGTTCATTATTTGGTAGAGAGCGTGTTACTCAAAAAGTACTCAACTACAACACTGCCAAGGACGCACATAGCAACTTCACGTGCTGGAGTCAGTTCCACACTATCTGCCAAATCAACTAGAGATTTTCAGGTCAGTAGTCCAGGCCACAAGTTCTTGGCATTCAACTCAAATTGAATAAGTAATCCACTACACCTCTGATCCTTAGGTCCTTTATCCTAAAAGTCACTGCACATATGTTCTTTACTCACAAACTGCATCCCCCCCCCCCAGAGTGTCTCCATAAACACTCTGCTGGAAGACGTTTACAGCATCTTGACATTCCATCGCTCTGGGCAACCCTCCTGCCTAGGCTCGTCCCTCTTCAGCATCAACGAGGCCTACCAGAAGTGGAAGCAGTTTGTGCTGGAATACAGGAAACAGGAAAGCAGGTGAGGCCGGTTCTGTTTGCAGGTAGAAGTTGTTCTTGTTCTAGAAATCCGTGGATTGAGAAAAATTTTGCTTATTTCATATGGGGCGCACTGCTTTCACGTGGAGCCACTTTACATAAAGCATTAATAGAGGGATTGCACTTGATGTTTTTTCAATGGTTCCTCGCCATGTTAATGAACCATTCTACTGAATACCAGCTGCAAGGGGTCAAGAGGGGCAGTAGTGAACAGGGGCAGTGTTTTAGTTTAAGTTAGTACTCTGCAAGTTATTGTTTCCTTAAAATTCAATTTTCGTACAACTGTGATTTCTGAAGTAGTAAATTTATTTTGTACGGTAATTTCATGCACTCACCATCCAGAGTCCATACTAGCATTGTTCACTCCCAGCGAGTCTGATATTTGGCAGTAAATTTGGTACTCAAACTTTCCACCTCGCCTTGATTTTGGGATAAAGCTGCCGCAGTGACTTTACCTTCTGCCATTCCCAGAACATTTCCCAGAAAATGGCATTTCCACCGTGTTTTTCACACTTTTCCAAAATGGAAGACAGTAGCAGAAGAGTTCGTCCACAGTTCCCCTTTAACAAAGGTCATTGACTGACAGGGAAACCACTACTGTACACATAGGAACGAGTATGTTCCGGTGGTTTACCAGCAACACTAGACCCACTTCAGTGAGGTCATGCCACACCAGATTTACCACACACTGTGTAAAACAAAGCTTTGAAGAAAAGGGCCCAATACCTTTTGCAGACAGCCACAGAATGAACAAGTTCCTGTCAAATTTTTGAGATTTTTGATGAGTCTTTACTTGTATATTGAATTCCAAAACAGGACTCTTGATTAGGAAATAAAAGATCTTTCATGTATATTTTTTCTTTTATAGACCTTTGTACTTTGTCAAAGTGGACATCAGTCAGTGTTATGACTCTATTCCTCACATTGCCTTGCTCAGTGTCATAACGGAACTCCTCAAATTGAAGGTTTGTAGCAGTGTTGTGTTCGAGTCCATCACAAGGCCAGTCACAAGTCCCTTCACAAGGCCAGTCACAAGTCCCTTCACGAGGCCAGTCACAAGTCCCTGCACAAGGCCAGTCACAAGTCCCTTCACAAGGCCAGTCACAAGTCCCTTCACAAGTCCAATCATGAGTCCCTTCAAAAGGCCAGTCACAAGTCCCTTTACAAGGCCAGTCATAAGTGACAGGGTAAACAATGACAAAAGAATTTGACTAGCTTGTGAATTGGCCCAAGACTGAATGACTTGTGCAAGACTTACAGGGACTTGCGATGGACTTGAATACAACTCTGGTGTAGATAAATTTCTCTTGCCTGTGTTCATTAAAAAAATCACACAGCAAATTCTACATTTCCTGTGAAAGTTTCAACCTGATGAAAAAAACAAGGGAAACTACGTAGTTGTACCTTGGACAATTTGTTGAGGGAGGGCTCTCTTAGAGTGCCCCACTTAACCTCCCATAATCACTTTGACATTGCTAACAGGTAGAAAGCCTGACGCTTTTATCCCAATTACTTTCTTCCATTTTCATTGAGCAGTGTTGCAGTCAAGTACTGGTCAAGTACTCCCAATGGTTTCACAATTAGCATTCTCATGTCTTTATATTTACAATACTAGTTCCTGAGACCTAATAGATGCCATGAGCTATTCATATGAAACTGTAAACGACAGTTTCTGTAATTGGTCACTCACTGTTAGTTTTGAAATGTAGTACCTGTTTTTTATAAATACTTGGATTGAACTTTGCTACTGATAAAGAAATTCTTGAATTAAGTTATGGCAGAACGTCTGATATAGTGGGCCTTCATTTTGATATTTGAGGCTGTTCCAGTTCGTAGCTCAGCACGATGAAAACAGCTGTTTATTTCTTCTTTTCGTTTTGTCTGATTTAACTTGGTGAGAAGTCCAAGAATCAACTCTTCACCATCCACCGCTACGTGGCCGTGACTCAGGGAGGCGGCACCCCCAGGAGGGCATTCCGCAGACATGCTCACCTGGAGGAGGGCCGTCACCTGACCTTCCATCAGATGCTGCTGGCGCAGGCACGGGAGGAACAGTGGAAGAGTGCGGTCCTCGTCAACAGGGTACGTAAGATCACAACTTGAAAGCTCAATGTGTTCTTGACTCGAATCCTCCGATCATACAGGGGAAACTGTCCATGTGCCTAAGAGAAGATCATATCGATTAACAAGAAAATTGACAGAAGGATTTGAACCTGCGACCTCCGGCACACCATTCTGGTGCCTCACCAACTGAGTTATTCCTTTGTTGTGGTACTTCCTAATTTGTTGGTACAGATTCTTGCCCAAATTCAGATGGAACTAGGCATAGGGCTTCACGGAGAAACCTGTCAAATCTCAATTGGGATACTTTTCCCAATTGTACGCTTCAGTTATACATGTACTGTTGTTCCCATTTGCTGTTTTTTCTTTGTTTTATTTAGAATTCAACCTGTGAAGAAAAAAAGTGTGAAAATCATCCGCTTCACTTCTAGAAAAAAGCTTTCCTCAATGTATTAATGTTAGGTTATCAAAACAATTCCAACTTGTACAACGGATAATTTTGCAATTTAATGTCCAATAGGAACAAGACAAATAGCACTTGAAGAGTATTCACTTCACTTTCAGAGTTCACCAGTGCACTGCAATGGCTCATAATTTTACCCCATTTCAGGTTTGTCTAATTAGCAAGACAGTGTCAAGTTCATTTGTTCAATTTTCGAGAACGTTTCACTTCACTCTAATGCTCGCTACCTCCTATGAATATCCTGATCCGTCACAGTGTAAAATTTGGCATATAGTTCCTTGGTGTACATGTACTTTGGAAAGGTTTGAAACACAACCATCTTGAGACTGATATTGAAGTTTGTGTGCAGGTGTGGAGCCATTCAACCTCAGCTGAGCAGGTGATGGCTTCACTGAAGAAACATGTCGGCTGTGACATAGTCAAGGTTGGTAGACCATTACATTTCTGTGTGTCCAGATCAGAAAGTTCGTGAAGAGAATAATGTGATGACCTTGCCTGTGGTATATCCAGGGGTGTTTTTTGTTGGGGGGGAATGCAGATTTTTTTTAAAAGACAATGTCCAATGTTTTTTATACATAAAAGAATCCTCATATCACAGTAAATCACAGTTTCAAAACTGTTGCCACTTTCCATTCCTAAAAAAATGAAAGATATATCTAGAAAGGGTTGAATTCTCCCCTCCCAACCCGTGCTGAAACAAAGGGACTTTGCTTAATACCACAACTTTCTTTACTCATGAGCGTGAGGGTCATTGAGTGTTTTAGCATGCAGCATTTGCATAGAAATCTTGCTGAGTTTGGAAGCATAGGTTGCATTCCTGTTTGTAAGCTAAGCCAATATTTAAGAGTATAGTAAGTCTACCACTACACAAGTAGCTTTGCTGAGGCATAAGTTCCACCAGTCCACCGTTGAAAGTCCGCCAGGTTTCAGGCACTGTGAAATATCTTCACGGACACACCATCGGCAACCACCAACTGACCACCTGGGGTGAAGACGATCCCAAACGGGTTGGAAAGACCCAGGATGACCTGTCCCTTGTACCTGCCCTCTGGGTCAAAGTGGTGAATCCCACCAGACTGTATGTTGGGGCTAGCCTGTGCCGACACATAGATGTCCCCGGCGCTGTCGCAGCACACCCCCGAGGGGTGGATGGGCTGACCACTCTCCCCCACGGTATCCTTGCAGAAGACCTCATTGCCATGGCAATCGACCGATAACATCTTGCTCTCAGAGAAGTTGGTGTAGAGGAAGTTGCCCTTGCTGTCGACGGTGAGATAATCGGCGATCATGGGAGCTTTAATAGTCTTTATAACTGAGCCTTTGGGGGTGAAAAGCATGATGACATCGTTCTCTTCGTCACCAATGGCTATCTGACATTGGCCATCCACTGCAATGCACGATGGGACACCTCCAGACTCCATCAAGGGCGTGAACTGCTGGACCAGTTCCCCCTCCTGGCTCAGGATCTTAAGGGAGGTGTTGTCATCCAGCACGAGCAGCTGATCATCTGCATTGACCGCCACGCCGGTTGGGTTGTCTATGCAGCCCGGCTGGTCAGCCTCTGGGTGGACCCATCGGAGCTGATCCCCTGAGGGCCCCAGCTTGATCAGCCTGTTGCCTTCCGTGTCGGCGATGATGATGCTGCCGTCAGAGTGCACGGCAACATCCATGCAGTACCCTACCACGCCCTGCTCACCGAGGCAACCTCCTTGCTTGATATCCATCCAGAGCGTCCATTTCTTGCCTAGAGTCGGCAGTCCATTTTGACCATCAGGTTGACCTGCCTTGACCTCACGGCCTGGTTCATTTTCAATACCATCATTATCCATGTTCCAGCTGTCAACCTGTCTCCCCAAGATTTTGAAAACAAGACAAGAGAGTGAATACCACTACCCGAAGACCTGTGTCTGTCACCATCATTCACACAGGTTTATTAAAAAAAACAAATTCGCTTGAAACGATGCTTGTTCAGATTCGTAAGAGTAAAGAACAAAACTACCAGTATCAACCAAGCAAAATGCTTGAAAAACACAACACATGAAACCAACAGCTATAAATACGATGAAAAAACAATATCACACAGGATGTAAATTTATCGTTAACAGCATGGCAGTACACGTATATGTATAATGTAAGCTAGCACCACTGAGTGGTTGGACGCAGAACCATCACTTTTAATCTCACCAAATTAAAGTTACCTTAGGACACCAATGGTCCTCCACAATGCCAACAAGAGAGTACATACCTGCGTGGCACCGAAAATTATTTTTGCATGCACTTCCCTATGTAAGCAGCGGGTCAGCCAGTCAGTGGCTCACTATCATCAACGGGACTCGCGACAGTGCCAAAGGTAGAGGAAACAGTGAGCATCAGTAGCCAATTGGAACTGACAACCCCTTTGTGCTCATTGTCCTGTGTATCAGGAAGTCATAGTGTGAACATTCCCAGCTTATCAGTCGGGTTACCTGAGTGTCCTTCTCTGGGATACTTTGACAGGAACTGAGAGTGGCCCCCCGCGGTGATCTCTGAGAGAGTCTGGGCTTTTTATCTCTGACAGGACTGACTGTTGAATGCACCTCCATATTGTTGAACTGTGTCCCAAGGGACTAAATTGTATATTTTTGTGTGTGTGGGAGGGGGGGAACAGTGTGTTGCGTTTGTATACACAAATGTTTCAAACAAACAAAAGAGGTCTACATACAGCAGGGTGGGGAGATGTATGGACTCGCTCACACGTCCACACAGTACGTGTTTCCCTTCACTGACAATAAGATTTAGAGGTATTTTGAGGCTAGGAATGTCCATGGGAGATCCAGGAGGAATAATTCAGGAAATTATCCCCCAAAATCCAGCTCGGAGGAGTTATCATATAGTGGGAGGAAATGGAGCATTGTCCCCAGCAAAGGAATGTCCGTACATATGAAACAGGTACAGCTTTACCCAGGGAGTTAGGCCTGTGTTGGGGTACTTCCTTCAACTTCACATCTCTGCGACAGGGATTCGAACCCCACCCAGGCCAAAATGCTGATCGGCCCCAATCTGATTCCGTGGTTTTTTTTCTCGGGAATATTGACCTGAAGTTTGTCTTTGTGTTCGAAATTGAGGAAAGTATGAAATGCCAGTTAGGAAGAGGCCATGTCACATGTGAGAACAAGCATGTACGATTGTGTGATTTTTGTGATATCTGATCAAATATTTGCACGTTTCAACTCAAGTGCAAACATGTTTTCATCTGTTTCCTCGTTTATGGTCTAATCTCCCTGAATATGTTCGTAATGTCATCATCTGTACAGTTTTGTCTTAGATTCAGTCAGTTATTGTTTTGATACTTATATGTTTTATGTCTTACATTTTGGGTTACCCTTATTAATTATTCATTACTGCTGTTTTTTATTAACTGTCAAATGTCGATTTTATACACAGGTGTATATGTGACCCAGCACATCAAAATCAGGAATAAGTTTCAAATTCACTTTTGAGATACCCGATATGTACATGTGCATGGTCAGAAAGAAGCTTTCATATGACTTGTCATGTTCATCAGATCATAACTGGAGAACCAAAGATGCCACACACTTGTAATATGTACCATTTGAAAGCTTATGAAATTCTCTGTCTAGCCATGCACATATCTCAAAAGGTCAATGTGAGGCATTCCTGATTTTGATGTGTTGGGTCACTTATTTGCACATGCATATATATGTCTAGTTTTTATCTCATGGCTAGGTGTGGGGAGACATGTCCTTTGACCACAGTGATTTTTATTACTTTTGTCCTTCCAATGCCTATCCCTTTGTAATGTACAGTGTTGGCATGAATAAAATACTAATGATAATAATAATTTACATTACCGAAAATGGGTCACTTGGGAGACATTCCCATAGGAATTTTTCAAACTTTACCATCCCATACTTCAATATTCCCTAATCCGATCTTAACCAAACTTTGCATGTTTTCCTTTCAGACCCTAATCTATCATCTCTCAAAATGTGGACACTAAAAACTTTCCTCCTTTTGGTAGTTGGAGCATTAGGGAGGCATTGAAATGTCTCCCCTATGACCGATGTCTCCCTAATGTTGAAAAAATTACCACAAAATGTCTCCTAAGTGACCTATTTGGAAACATTTTAGTATGTCAAATTTGCTTAGTTTTTGTGAACTGGCCTTAAAGCTTGTGTTTTTTGGTGTTTTTTTTTTCTTTTTTCCTTTGTATCCAGTTTGGGGGCCGGTATTTCCTGAGGCAGAAGGGAATTCCTCAAGGTTCCACCGTCTCCTCCTTGCTCTGCAACTTCTTCTATGCTGCCATGGAAACCAGATGCCTGCCTCCAATGACACAAGACGAGGTAGATGTGGTAGTTAAATCTTTACCTGCCAGTTCACAGTTGTAGCCAAGTGCTCCATAAGTACCCACTCTACTGCCGTTATTTGGATGGATAAAACTTCAGGGATAAATTATTGTGAATACTAAGATTTTGGACTATCAGAATCTTGCGTGAACTAGGCTGCTAGGTTTCAGAAAGTACCCGCTAAGTACTTGTCAAGCAACTTTCACCCAAAGTTTAATGAAAAAGTATTTTTATGTGGTCAAAGGCCCAGGTTTAAATTTTTTCTTCCAAACAGTTATCATTTTCTGTTCTCTGCCAGTGTTTTGTTGTACTCCAAACCAGTTGCTCAATATTTGGTGATAAATAAGACTCCACTACATCTCCATTGGTGGTTGTTTGTAGTATTGGCATGTTACTGTATGCAAGTGACAGCAATTGTAGATGTGCTTTTTTGATACCAGGGTAAAATGACAATTTGTTTCATAAACATTACAAAGACAAATTTGATCTAGCATCTTCTTTTGATTATGTTTCAAGTGAGATGCCAGCCAAAGGAATTGGACTCAGAGTTTGAATCAAAACGGGTCACTCTTTAGTCAAGCAGATACAAAAAAAAAATTTCAAAACTTCAGGGATAATCTCCTTCCTGGCATTGGTCAGCTCACAATTGACATTGCATCATTTTGGTTTTGTTCTCTGCAGTTGATGATGCGACTGCTGGATGATTTCTTGCTTGTGACACCGAATCTCGAGAAAGCGGAATCTTTCCTCAGAGTATTATTAAATGGTATCTTTTGGTCTTGTGCTGTATTCTCTTTATAGAAGATCCAAAACAATGGCATTTTGCGTCTGGTACTTACACTCAATGGATGAGGTTTTCCTGGTAACACGCACTGCACTAAGATGGCAAACCAAGGATCTGTTGAAAATCTCTCATGAAATTCAATAAATTCCAAGAAATGTTTTCCCACTTTTATGAAGTTGCTTTGTTCGGTTGGTTCCTGCCATCGGAAAATGCTATAAATCTTTCCGTCTTTTGTAAACAGTGTACTCCCTGATCCCTTCCTCAGGTCTGCCAGAGTACGGTTGCCAGACCAATCCAACAAAGACACTGACCAATTTCCCTTTTGTGTTTGACGGTCGTCAAGTCCAGAGCGTCGGCCCATCAGGTAACGGTCAAAACATTCCCTCTGTTTTTTTGTTGGTTGATCTCTTCTAAACAAGCCCAGACTTTCTTTTTTCCCCAGTAGCAGGATTCTAGAAACTCAAAGACTAATTTTAAAATGTTGTTTGTCATGCAAGGCTTGTTTTAATCCATCCTTGAGGGCCTAAAATAAGGGGTGGGATTAGATATGATGCTTCTTGAGTTAAGGTGAGCTTTTTATTGAGGCTTCTGTAAGACAAAAACAGTTAGCCTCTGCTAACTGGGGCATTCCATGAGGTTGGGGCACAATTTGTGACAGTGTCTTTGTTACGTGGGTAACTTTTACCGTCTTCCATGACCTGAAGAGTAGGTCATTTACTCTGTCAAAATAACACACACCTCTGTATTCAGTCTTGCAAGATGTATAACAATGTCAATTTGGAATCCACCTGCAGGGAAATAGCTGTTCATTTTTACAAAACCCATGTAACAATTGACACTGTCACAAATTGTGCCCCAACTTCATGGAATGACCCAACTACCAATAGACCGAAGGGACTTGAAATATGTGCATTGCAAAGGGTTCTGGGGTATGAGGTTTGGATCTCAGCAGAGTCTTCCTTTCTGAGAAGAATTCCTTGTGGGATAAAAGACCCTGCAAGGATGAAAGATCTCTCCTTGATCTAAACATTACACCTGCTTATTAATTGACGATATTCATTCCCTTGGAGCGATGGCCAGGTGATTTTCCCTCCTTCCTTACAGACATGTTTCCGTGGTGTGGGCTTTTGTTCAACACAAAGACGCTGGAAGTGTGCAACGACTTCACCCGGTACAAGGATGTTAGTAAGTAATCCCGCTACTCACCTGTCAATCTGCTTGTCTGTCAGTCTGTCCACCTGTTGGCCGTTGTTTATTGTCAACTATTCCTTTACAATATTTTCCCTAATATTGTTCTTTCCCTGGTAATATTTTTTCTCCTCAAATTAAAACCCTGAAATTTAAAAAATAAGTAAGTATACTTGTTGAAATGAGATACACGTTGTCAAAAGTGTTATGTGCCCAAGGAAAAGACATGTTTGTTTTAAATGTAGGAAAAAAGGGGAGAAGTGTTGAGAATTTAGTCAAACTTGACATAATAAAGTGGGGACCAACAAACCACCTGCTCTCTTATGCATGCACTGGCTTGGGCGTTTTTGAGTGTCGTACCCGGTAACTGTTTTGGTTGTTGATCATTGCTTGAACACATTTGCCTTTTATGTTTGTGAGCGATTTTGACCTTTGCATCTGTTCACATTTGTAATAATCAGAAGCAGTGTTTGTTTCATGCAAACCGAAACACACCTTTTGTCTCATTTGAGGTACATTTAGTATAGCACCAGGTTCTGCAGCTCACTGTGATGTTGCTTGTAAGAAACCGTTGTTGCACGTTGGAAGCTTCACCTGAATATGAAGCAGTAATCCAGTTTCTTGTTTCTGTCCATTTTCAGTAGGCCTATGTAGTTGAGTCCATCACAAGTCCCTGCAAGTCCACTGTCCATCGCAAGTGGTCCAGTCACAGGTTAAGAACACGAACCCCGACAAAAGCATTCCTTGTCACTTTTCACCTTGTCACTTGTGACTGCTCTTCAGATGGCCTGGGAAAGGACTCGTGACTGGACTCGTGATGGACCGAACTGCAGCCATGTCATCTTCATGCAAGGAAAAAATCGTACAGATGTTTCCATTATAGCTGATTGATTGCTTTTTGTTTATTCCAGGCATACGGTATACTCTGACTGTGGACAGCTCCGGGGCCATCATCAGTAAAGTCAAGGCCAAGCTTTTACAGTAGGTTTGAAATATCCATGGCCACCACAGGTATAAACCCAACCAGTGTGATAGAAATTTGAAGTACTGATCTGAATTTCTTTGGGTGCATTATTGCACACCTCCACACACACTGGGATGTCCAGGGTACAAAACTTTTACAGTAGGTTTAAAATAGCAATGGCCACCACAGGTATAGACCCAACCAGTGTGACAGAAATTTGAAGTACCGATCTGACTTTCTTTGGGTGCATTATTGCACACCTCCACACACACTGGGATATCCAGGGAACAAAACTGGACAGGACATAACAAAGTCTGTTTGTCCTGCCTGTTTGCTCTCTTTTAGCAAATGCACTGTGACAAAGGATATGCATTGCATGAGACTACAAATTAAAAAAAAAATGTTGTGCTGCCATAGTAAATATCTGAAATTGAGAAATTGATAGGGACCGTTGAAAGCTTATTTCATTGAAATGTTCCAATGGACTTTAGACACTTTGCTGTATTAAAAAAGGAACGGGAAGATGAAACTTTATTGTTGGTTTAAAGATACCAGGATAATGTTTTTGTCATGCACTCATGGTTAGACATGTGCCCATTCACATGCAGGTATTGCAGGTTTTTGTGCTCATTCAGTCAAAAAATGGTCTCAAAAATACTTCGTTTGATTGCACGGTAACTACCATGAAAGGTGCTTTAAAGCCTCTGTTGTATTGCCTTTGAGAAATATTCCACTGAGATCGAAATGCTACACCCTCGAACCTTTTTGAGGTGTATATTTTAGGTCACTGTAGCCTTCAAGCAGTGGTCACCAGGTTTTTTCCTTTTTTACATTTCTACATTTCTATTATTCATTAGCTAATGCTTTGCTCTCTTGCTTGAAATCTATTTCTCTCTTGATTTTTTGTCCTCTTCCATTCCAGGGCTCTGCAGGCCAAGTGTGTTGGTTTCTTTCTTGACCCAGAGGTAAGCTTCTATGAAGGGTACGCTGTGTTACCCAGCAACAGTTTCCCTTGGGGTCGACATTTATGTACCTCAAGCATTTAGTGCTGGTTTACAAGTGCATAGGGCAGGGTACTCACCTTGATCTTTTGGCTAGGACTCAATTTATACAAGACTGCTGACGCCAGTTTTTAATTCAGGAGGACTTTTGTCTTGACTTCTTTGTCACTTTGAACTAAGCATGCAGAGTGCAACAGAAGCTAGAGTAAAGGAAGTCGGTGTGTGCCTTTAGTTTATTGGAACTTCACAAAGAATTGATTTTCAGAAATTTTGTTCGTGAATTTCTTGTTACACAGATATGGTGTAAACCTAGCAATGTTTTTCCTGAAAATTTGGTTTCCTTCTGCATATTTCTCTGGTATTTCAAATTGAATTTCGAAGAAGCATCCTGCAGAAATGCAGTGTTATTTAAAAAAATTTTTTTTGCAGGTCAATATTCATCCCACCATCAGGAGGAATTGCTACGAACTGCTATTGATGTCTGCATTCAGATTTCACAGTCTGCTGCGAGTTCTCCCTCACAACTGCAAGACGGGTACTAGTGCGCCAAGGAGGCTTCTGGGTGAGGGTGTTAAGTATTTCTGGGAATGAAACCAAGAATTCCTCAAAAGTGCCCTGGGCACCGTAGCTCATCATGGAGACAGTGAGAAGCAGTTACGGTGTCAGATAGAGGTGGGAGAAAAATCCCAGAAGAATATTCTCATTAAAACTTACGGAATTGGAGAGGGAATGAAAACCCAATCCATACATGTGGATCAAACCGGGAATTGAACCCGGGCCGCGGAGGTGAAAGGCGAGGAGAGAACCACTACCCCAACCTGACACTCATAGCTCAGTGGAGGGGGGGACATGATTTTACGTGACTAATGAGGGTGACTGATGACCGACGTCAGCGACTGACGTGCCACTGCCGTCAGTACTGTTACCTTCATTACCATCTTAGCCATTTTACTCAAGCACTAAATCATTAATACTGGTATGCCAACTTCCGTTGCCAGATGCATGCATCTCATGGATTCCATGCCTGAAGCAAAGGGGGCAATGTGTCGAAGCTAGCCACAAGGGGCTATGGAAGCATGATATATTTTGCTGTTAGTGTGTGAATGCTATTTATCGCTTTAGATTTGGAATTGGTGCATTTGTACCAGGAAAGACAAGATTTTGCCCACAAGCAATTGACCGATCGTAGCCAGTAAGTCAGGTGACCTATAGAGGGTATGAAATTGTCTGCCCTTTTCATGAATGGATAGATTTGTTTGATATCGCCAGAATAAGACTTTTTGAGAAAATCATATTTGAAGTTGGTCTCTTACTCAAATGCTTATTTTCCCAATAATGCTACTCCATGAAAGAGGGGATCATAAAGGACACAGAACTGCCAAAAAATATCTATTGAAGTCAATTAAAATTGTTTATTTTGTAAACAAACAAATTCGCCCCCTTTGTGAAAATGCTAAAATTTGTGCGACTTTTGTCTACTCACAAAAATGTGTGCTATTTTGCTATAGCACGTGCCAGGTGTAAAATTGTTACATTGGTACACATTTCCAGAGTTAAATGCGCCTCTTCGTGAAAACAGCAAAACACACTTTGCTATGGGAGTGACACCCACTCTAGGTCACGAGACTCAGCGGGCACAATTGGTCTACAGGGGCAAAGAAATTCAGAACCATATCGCTTTCCAGAAAGGTTTCATATAGAGAGACTGATGGCAGGTATTTTACACTCTTCTGCATTACTGGACCAGTATTTGTCCTGAAGTCCAATGGTCTTTCTTTCCCTTAGGTGTTCTATTCAGACTGACTGACAAGCTGCACAGGTTAGGATGCCCACTCAGAAAATCTGAAACAAAGTGGTAAAAACCTGAGTTTTTGTTTTGAATTCCATCATCAATAAAACCCTCCCAGGGAACGAACGGTTACTAGTAGCTGGGGTCAATTCCAAAGAACCACCAAGCAGGAAATACATGTACTGCCGAACATTTTCACATGCTGAGCAGAAAAATCAGTAGGAAACCAGCTACCGGCACTGTACACCGAAATGGCATTTTTGGCCGGTAACCCGGTCGTCTTTTTTTTTTCCTAAGTGGAAATTTTTTTGTGGTTAGCAAGGTGCTTAGCTCTATGGAACTGGGCCAAGATATTCACACTTGCGCTCTTGCACAAAGGTTACAGATTTGTTATGCTGAAGTTGTAGCATTATTTCCCTTGCTGCTAGGATGTTTTACAAATGTTATTATCAACTTTGGAATCCAGGAAACTCAAAACATGGACTGCCGCCAAAGCTGATCTGCAGTCCATTGGCAAAGCATTGTTATTTTCGTTCTTCAACCATTATTACCATTTTGTGCTGTACATTTGATATGCGGGAATAGTTGCACCGACATTTCAATGGCAAGTGCAAGACTGCTTGGCTAATATTCAGTGTGAATGACAATCGTGGATGAGAGAGATGAAAAAGACAAAAGATTCACTGTATGAGTCATTGCATTGTGATGAGTTTTACCTTGAAGTCGCATTGACAAAGAGAAATTTGCTCATTATGTTTGTACTCACTGTCCGGATATTTAATATTACGTCAGTCTCGTCCACCCAAAGGTTATTAATCAAGCAAAGTAGAAAAATAAAGGGTAAAATTTATTCTTTGATTAAAAAAGTCAGCTGTAAAAGAACTCTGTTGTTGACAGAAATTTCATTCTCCACACCCACTTACAGTTTCATATTAAGATAATCAAAGATGTCCTGACATCTGTCATCTATTCATCTATAATCTTTATTGCAACGGCTCCCTTGGATATTTTGCCAATATAAGAGGTCCTTAATTGGGTCCATATTCTCAATTAGGAAAGGATTTCCCTCAGGTGTGTCTTGGATATTTTTTTTTTTTTTTACATGTGCACATGGGCACAAAGGACATTGTGGTATGGATATGCGTAATTCCCTTGGTGTAAACATGCCCTTTTCAAGATACACACTCCAATCTTTCTGGATAATCTCCCCCAAACCGTTTTTGCATTTTCAAAACTTGTATACATGAGTCATTCCACGAAGTTTGGGCACAGTTTGTGACGGCGTCCCATGTTACATCAGTGAAAATAAACATCTTTTTTCCCTGCATGTGGATTCAAAATCGACATTGTTCTAAATCTTTCTAGGTTCTTGTTGTGGTGTGCTTCATCTTTGCTAAATAATATGACTTAATCTGTTGTAATGTGAAAATAAAGGGCAATAAAAGTTACCGATGTAACAAGGGACACCGTCGCAAACTGTGCCCGAACTTCGTTGAATGACCCCTATATTAAAAGCAAAAGTTGATCTCATAAAAAGATGAATATTTTATATCACTACGAAAACCATTCACACAGTGACAATGTTAGATGTACATGTAGGCATCCAGAAAAAAACGACCTTTAGTTCTGCTGTTTCTATAGTGCAATTTTCATCAGGTCACAAATTTTGATGCAGTAAAATAAGATCTGAAAAGAACTGAGCCTCTGTTTTCAAGCAGCTTTCTGAGATAGTATAGGGTTCCACAGATTACTGCTTATTTAGCTGACATACCAAACAGGTTTCATATCTCATCTCATCTTTTTTGAATTTATTATTTTTTTTCAGGTTGTGTTTAACAGCCTTCCAGACGAAGCTGCAACTGCACCAAGGCAGCTACAGACGACTCCTGAAACTCATCACGAAAACACAGAGGAAGGTCTCCAAGCACGTGGTGAGCGGGTTTAAAAAATATCTGCCAATCTGTCTTGGGTGTGATATTTTACAGGGGCGGTGGGAGCACGTTTGAACATAAAAAAAGCAAGAGAAAAAAAAAACGAAGGCATGCATCTGGAGATACGTGACCTCACTGAATGAGCTGCTTTTTTGGGTAACAGTTCTGTCTTAAGAGAAGTCTGATTGGCTAGGCTGGGTTATGCACATCACAGGCCTGTTTTTTTTCACATGGATCTAGATCGCAATCAGTGACCTGGCGGATCACCAATTCCAGAACCTGCTTCATGGATGGCGAACCAGCGTCAGGATCACTCATCGCAATCCAGATTTGTGTAAAACAAAAATGCCCCATACACAAAAAGTCTGGACTTACAGTTTCCATGATCAGCATCCAGGTCATTGAAGCCACCACGGGCCATCTAACTGTGCTGATTACAACACTAATACAAAGGCTTATTCGCTGTTGTGGGCTTCACCACAGCATTCGTACAAAGACAGCATTCAGCTGGCGTAGGAACAAGTAAACCACTATTTCAAAGCATTACTTTTCAACATTTCACCTGTTCTTTCCAAATTGTTCTTTCTCAACTGTTCATTACTCAGCCACAAGCAGATATGATAGCCCTGGTGACAGCATGCACGCCAGCCCTGCCACAGGCCTTCAAGGCCATGAGAACCTAACCCAGTACCCCTTCACTCACGCCACAGCCAGGTAAGATAGAAAGTGCACTCAGTCCTCGGGCACAGTACAAGGATAAAAAGTCTACAAAGAATAAACCAAAGCGCACAGCACTTCTGAGGAGCTAATTTGTCACTCAAGTGACCAGAAAAAAAATTGAAGTGATTGATGCTTGTCTGGAAGTTTTGAAAAAGTTGATTAACTTTTAGACAAAATCGGGGACAATTAATTTAGCGACAATTTTGCCAGAACTTGCAACAGTTACACAAAAAAAAAATCTAGACCGCTTGAATACAAGCATTTGGACTCAAGGAAAATTGGATTAAGTACCTTTTTGCTCTTCTTTTTAATATCAATATTACATCATTAAATAGAGCTCAAGAAAATATCCACAAAATGCCAGAATTATTATGCATACCATTTTTAAAAGTTAACTTCTGCTAGGCATGATTTTTTTTTGTCAAAACAACATACAAAACTCAAAAATATCTGCAAAATTTAGCAACTTCATGACAAAGCATATGAAAAATAACAAAGTGAAAACATAAAATAATTCCAAAATGGGACCAGCCCACTTACCGTAAATTAATGGATGTTGTGATTTAAAATCCCTACCTTGAGAACCAAAATGAAAGGAACATGAGTAGGATTGATACAGCACATGCAGAATCTTTGTCACTGAAATATGCACAGAAAAGTACAATATGCTCTCTAAAATTGCTTAAACACCTGTACTACAGTGTTGGAGGTACATTGTACTATGCCCTAATTTCTGCTGATCAAGTATTTTACTGGAAGATACATGTCAATGGACTTGGAAGTGGCAAATTTTATACGTCAATTTTCTTGATCCTGTTTCAGTGTGGATACACTGTTTTACAGTGAGAACGGTTAACTGTACCTCTTTGAAAAAACAGCAGAATATGCATGTAATTATGCTCGGTTATGCTTTAAGAGAATTTTACTCTACCCTGCCTTTTCAAGTCACTCATGAAATGTGGTCTTTCAGCCTTGTCTGGGGCAGTCTTGTCAAGTAACAGTTTTAATAGCAGAAATATTGACATTCAGAATAGGGTAACTTTCCATTTGCAAGTTTTACACGTACATTACCTGCGATGGAGATATATGTAGCTTTAGTCTTTACAAATTTTGTTCGGAATGGACAGTGTGTATTTATTTGGTAAGTTATCTTTTATGTCGTTACAAGCAAAACTGAAGGAAAGCTTACATGCCAATGAAAACAGTTCATGTATAATTTACAAAGACTTATTACTGATTTCATCTTTAACAAATGCAAAACATTTCCTGCTGTTCACTCTGAAACTGAGTAAGCATTTTCATCACATTCACATATTTTTAAAACCAGATTTTACAAAAAGTAAAAAAAAAAAAGCATTTTACATGCCATCAACAGTTACCGAACTGTGGCAAAAATTAAACCACGCAAATAATCGAAAACAGTTATAAAAATTACACAAAACTCAATTGCACCCTGGTGAATCAAACTCATTTCATAAAAAACAATCCGTGCCCCGCAAGCACAAGAAGGCCATATTTTCAACTGCATTACATGTACTTATAAAATGTTTACTTTTTGTTTCTACCATACTGTTAAAGTCATGGGTTAAACATTACTTTTACACCTCATAATAGGAATTGGAAGAGATCTTTGACATGCTTGCATTTGTTACAGATTTGAACATTTTTCATGTACATGTACAAGCACGGAAATAAGGTCACACACCCTATTATTTACATACATGTATATAATTTCAAACACCCACAACATTAGACTTTCCAATGCATGTAGATACAGTGTGTGTTAATCAATGCTACACATCATGTACATTGCTGCTGTTTTAACCACTTCAGGCCGGGTAAAAAGTTCCCTTGAATTACAAGCTGCCGGGTGGTGTTTTATGATTTTGATTTTGACATTCGTATTCATCATACTTTTATATGAATCGTTGTCGGGCGCTTTAAAAAAATGCCATTGTTATGTTTATTAGGCTGTTACATAACGGCTTCTTTGATCGCCCTTGGCCCTGCCAGGAACGACAAACAATGGCCAGGCTGGCCTCGGAGCGCTGTGGCACTTCATGCCATTGTACTTTACAATAGGAGGATTACAGCTTATGGTGACTCCTAGCAGTCAGTCCGGTCCCCATCTGAGGCCGCCCGGCTGTGTGGATCAGAAGAATGTCACCCATATGGGCTCAACCGGCGCTAAGTGGTTAACAGAGAGAGGAGAGCTTAAACCTATAACCTAACACAAAATTTAACCTCATACCCAAGGACACCATTACTATCATTAATGCATCAAATGTAGGATACTCTACATTACAAAATACAAGTGTAATTTTCTAAGTTCTAGTTGTAAATGGCAGGAGAGATAAAAATAGGTTAATACTGTGCAAGACTTATAATGGAATTTGAGATCATTTCGTTTCCATTTTTTTCTTCCATTTTCTTCGACATTCTGTAGCAAAATTCTGCATAGCACAAGTACGTACAGTTTATATGAAAATGTATTACTGAAGTGTTGAGAAGATGGGACCAGCCCACTTTTATGACAGTTGCTGAGTGAAATTCAGTTTTCACGGACACAGCCAAGTAAGGAATATTGAAAGGGGGGGAGGAAAATAGGACCTGGCAGGCTGAAGACTTGCAACGGGAGAGTTCAGGGGATAAAAGGAGGTTAATCCTTGGGGAAATGTCCGCTCACAACGGAGAACTGGAATGATAGGTATAGTTGAATTGGTCTGTGAATGGAGAATCCCAGAGACAAAAGCTGCATGGAATGGTCGTCGGTAAAAACCATTAAAGCTGTCCGTGAAATCATTTCAAGTTTAGGTGAAAATGCTACAGCACCAAAAAGCAAAGATAAGCTTCGAGAGAGATTCGTTTAATCGGTCATTATTTGCATCAGTTTTGATTTCATATTGATCAAGCATATTGATCATAATTATCAAGCACCAAGATTCCTCTTTTTCCATTAATACAATTATATACATAAAAGATGAGCAAACAGAAATATATAAATCAATTTTTGTTAATCTTGCAGTAAGCGGTTGATGACAATGAACTAATACACGTATATAAAAAAAAGTTCCAAAAATGTAACTGGTAAATATTGCAACTCAGATACATGTATGCACAGTTGTGGTTATACATACTGTAGTGACAATTTCCTCCTTTGGGAAACTTCTGGCAATGTTATCAAATAACAAAACACCTCACCAGTAATTGGAGAACTGGTTTTTTTTCTCCATGTTATCCTTGCTGTTTCTGTTTTGTGCTTGGTGTAAGTTGCTTGTGAACCAAAAAGGTCAGCTTGAAACAAAACACAACGCAACACTTTTGTTCCACGTGCTAGTGCATGTACGGTAAATACCCTCTTTCCTTTTTGATTCATGTCAAAACCATCAAGAGACACAAGAGTTTTTCCCCTGGGAATTCTTCATCCCGAGTCGCAATCAAGTCAAACTATTAAAAGAAGATAAAACTTATCATGATCTCTTATTAAGATTTACACTGTGCTACCGTCAGTCATATAAAGATAAGAGATTTTATTTTTACCCTCTGACACTAGCCGCTGCCATTTACCAAGTTGGAAGAATGGATGAGACTAAAATCCAAGCTGGCGCCTTGTATTTCATACATGTCTCCAAAGTGTACTGCCGTTCGTTTATCAATCTGTAATCTTGTTCCAGACTTGGGGCTAATTCCTTGAGCTCATAACGTCTGCCCATCATAACATTCCTTCACCGTGACTGGTTCTTGATTGGGCTCCATTCTCAAATGGGGCTTGACTCTGACTACGTGCATAGTAAGCTTTTGCCTAGCCTTGTCGACTTCCTCTACAGTTTATCTCTTTCCAGAGCGAGTTGTTCTCCTCCAAGCGCTTACTGCTGCACACCGTTGTTGTTATCCTCCTGTGGTGTAGACTTCTTCATGACCAGGTTCCGCTTCCAAGTGGGCATGGCCTTCAGCTTGGCCTCCCGCTCCTCCTTCTCCGGGTCTACGGCAGCGGCCGCCTCCTCGGCCTTCTTCCGCTCCTTCTCCAGGATCATCTTCTTCTTCCACTCTGGGATGTCCTTCCACCTTGCTTCCTCTTCCTGTTTCTTGGCAGCTTCTTGCTGTTCTTTCTCCTGAGGGAAAGAAAGCACACACAGTGAACTCCGACTAAGTCGGCAACACGTAACTCGTCATATCGTCTAAGTCGGCCTTTTGACAAAAGTCCCGATCGTCTGCAATGCATTCCCATTGAAAACTTCATTTCTAAGTCGGCATTTATAAGTCGTCATTTTGTACAAGTCGACATTTTTTTCTCGGTCCTTTTTCCACAAAACCACAAAAATTCCTTTGTGTAAGTCGGCATTAAAAAAAAATCACACTTCGATATCAGTTTCCTTCGCCATGGTTGCCAAGAAGTGACAAGTCCCACACTGCTTGACTGATGTCTGTTTATTAGCAGCACAGGCTGCTAACGTGGTTGCTAATCAGCCAGCATGAGTACATCAATACCGGTAACCCCTCTAGTGCTACACGCATGCGCTCTGTCCATTTTGGGGGTCGCCTTATTGAACGAACTTAACCAATGCGTATGCGGATGAGTATATGCTTTCTGAACCGTAACTGTATCACGTACGTGCACTGTCGAGTCGTGATGTGATATGCAAGTGGCTTGCTGTCCTTGCTTCATCCTTAGGGGCACATGATCAATTATCAAATTTGCAGCGCGTGAGGATAATAATCAAGAACGAATTTGCTGGGATCAACCATGGAGGTAGAAATAAATCAGGGTAAATTAAAGCCATTGAATTAGTGCAAGGAATCATAATGTACAGAGGCAATACATGTGTACGTGTATAAGTCAGCAAAATGATGGTTTACAGCGCAAGCCGGCATTCGCGTAAGTCCTCATGATTTCTTGAATCCCGAGAGTGCCGACTTAGCCAGAGTTTACTGTAGTTTGAATCCTTCCCAGGTTCTAGCTGAAATGTTTAGAGTGCATCGCTTACATATAACCCACTCTGTGAAAATAGGAGTTAAGTTGCCAGAACCACTTTTGGGTAACGGGCCCTTAAAGAATTTTGCATTACAAAATCCACAGGAACAGTAAACATCTTTCATCGACATATTGCCTATTTGCCTCCGGATGCCAAGTTATTAATTAAAGTGATCCATCAAAATAAAGCGCTAAGCTTGCTTTTTCTATGATGCAAACGGAAACTGATTTACTGGAGGAGAAAATGGCCTCATGGCTCATTTTGACAGAGCTGGCCTCATATACGCTGTAAGAGTACATATCCACAATTATTGGTGTTGAGGGGCTACCACATGACTACCCCCTGCTCACTAGGCCTATAAAGCATTCTTGAGCCAGAGTCTCTGAGGGTTGAGAGTGCTACGACCAAGTAATGATAAATCCCCTGGGTGGCACACAGTGTGCACTAACATGAACGTGTTTAGGGTGTCCTGTGGGGTACCAGAACAATTGGAAGTACCCCACAAGGAACAATCGTTGGACTTGTGGGGTACTGAAATGGTACCCTACAAGAATTTCACAAAAATGGAAATTTTTTAATCAAAATAAGGACTATTCAAAGTGTGTTTATCTGGTACACGTTTAAGTGTTTTATGTACATGTGAAGGGCGTTCATATTTCAGCACAGGAAAATGATTCAGGGCCAAATGGAAGCAATTAAAAACTGTGCTTCACACACTAAGCTTTCACTGCACGAGAGATAAAGGAAAATTTCCCACAAGGATGCAAATGTAAGAGTGTGTGGTACAGTGTGCAGTGTTTGTCTTCTCGTGGGAACCGAGCACCCAATCACTGAATGGTCAAGCACTAGTTCCTCTCCTCTTGACCAGTGAGGCCGGTACTTGTGCCAAGAACCCATACCATTGTGTGAGTTCAAGTACTGCCAGATGTCGTGGGAGTTTCTGGAGTTGACAAGTATGTGAATTAATTGAAAACACTTGTTATTTCCAAGACTGTTCTCACCTGCTGCTCTTTCAATTTCTTCTCCTTCATGGCTCTCTTCCAAGGAGGTAGGTCTTCCTCAGGAGGGATACCGTTTGCTCCAGCTGCCGCCTGAGAAGGCGGGGCAGCCATGCTCGCCTTCTTGACTCCCTGGCCCTGCTGCCCTGGAGGGGGTGCCGACGGGGGAGCACTTGGGGGCGGCGGCGGCGGCGGGAGCAGTTCCTCTTTTGGGGGTGGGGCTCCATTGGCCTTGTGGGGCTTGGGTGCCACAGAAGGTGACAGGGGAACGTGAGCTGGACTCTTTGGGGCAGTGCTCTTGGCCGCGGCGCTGGGCGGGGTTTTGGAGGGTTTGGTGGGGCTGACTTGGGGTGGCTGACGCTTGTTGACAATCCAGGCTGGCTCATCGGGATCTGTCACTGTACAGACAAGATGGGGGTCAATGGAGAGGCAAGCAAGTGGGAAATTTGTACGTCTGGATATGTTCACTTTATGCACAGTAATTATCAAGTTCAACACAGAACGTTCAAATAAACAAGGATTTATCAACATGTAAGGGAATTTCCTGGTGGTAGAACATTTGGCCCAATTGAGAATAGCATGAAGAAAACCCTCTAAATGGTACTTGCTAGCTCCAACAGTCCCTGAGTGGAGATTTCAGAACACATTACAAGGGAACCTGAACTATTTACTGGACCTGAAACAAATATTTGGTGTGCCTAGCGAATGTTAATGCTTAAAAAGCAGTCCAATGGAACTGACCACATAAAGGTTTTTTGCAAAAACTGCCCAGCTTTGCCCCGTCATCACCTAACCTCCCGTACTCCTTTACTTTCCCCTTACCTTGTCCCTCTGTCGCTGGGCCCTTGATGGGTTTGGGGGTTGGGCGGAGCCTATGGGTACCCAGGGAGAGCTCGGCCACCAAGTTATCCATGGTAGCCTCTGACTTCTTGCGCTCCCTCTCAACACCTGGCAAGGTGAGGACAAAAAGGGAAATGAAACCACATACATGCAGACAGATGTAAAAATTCCAGCCGATACAGGGTGGACTCTTTTTTTCTCAGTGACAGAAGGTTCCAAATTGCTGTATCTGTAGATTGCTGAACCCAGTTTATAGAATGGAATATAGAAAATGCATGCTCATCCAGTGCTACTAACACAAGATGAATTTGTTTTGGATTTTGCAACGAGAGCTTTGAATCTTTTCACGGTGAAGGTGGCAAGTTAGGTAAAACGGTTTGCAGTAGAGCTATCTCTTGTTGACTAAGTGGTTCTGAGAAGGACCGGAGGGTACTCAACGTTTCGGACAGTACGCTCTTCCTGAGTTCGGGAGTCTCCTGACGACGGACAGAGCATACTGTCAGGAGACTCCTGACAATGGACAGGGCATACCGTCAGGAGACTCCTGACAATGGAGAGAGCATACTGTCCGAAACGTCAAGTATCCTCCGCTTCTTTTCAGAATCACATCTACTCAGGAGATATCCTTGCATGGTGCTA
The DNA here is from genome assembly GCF_054643075.1 of Acanthaster planci. Taxonomy (NCBI): domain Eukaryota; kingdom Metazoa; phylum Echinodermata; class Asteroidea; order Valvatida; family Acanthasteridae; genus Acanthaster; species Acanthaster planci. Next base: position 8,821,458 of record NC_141790.1, read on the forward strand.
CCACCAACCTTTTTACCTCACAGTACTTGTGAAAAAAAATTTGAGAGACTCACCATTGCTGGCCGATGACAGTTTCACATTCCTGATGCCATCCAAGAGACCCCCCGTCCCCATGCTTGATGCCGTCGGAGGTGGTGGGGGAGGGGGTGCCATGGGCGCCTGGGGTACCCCAGGGGGTGGTGGGGGTGCCGGGCCTGGGGGTGGTGGTGGAGGGGGTGCAGACACACCCCCTACTGGCCCCGGTGGTGGGACGGGCACCTTGGATGATCTGATGGCTCCGGGAATCTGGGTGAAGACGTTGCTGGAGTTTGTCGGAGGAGGAGGTGGGGGTTCCGTGGGCGGGGGTGGAATGTTCTGATATAAGGATGGGTCATACTCGAAGCCCAGCTGGTCAATGTTGCCGTAGATTGGTTGGTTGGTGCTGGCATAGCCCGGTTGGTCTACGTTACCATAGATTGGTTGGTTCACATGACCATGCGGAGGTTGTGAAGTGGGGCGACTACTGTAACCTGGCTGATCGACGTTGCCGTAGACTGGCTGCTGAGGCGGTTGGGGAGCAGGCATGACTGGAGGTGGTGGGATGCTCATCCCATGAGAGTCTGATGCATGTCTCGAATTCCCCGATGGCACAGACGAGGGGAAGACAAACTGATTTGTTGGCATGTCTGAGCTGGACACAGTACGCTGTTTCTTTTCATGGTATCCCACCATCTGGTCAGTGGCCATTGTTAGCCGGGTATTTGGATCTCGAAGAGGTGCGGGGGGTCGCTTCTTGACCCCACCCGGACTGGAAGCGGCCACTTCCCGGTTGGTCACCTCCTGTGAGGGTGAGAACTGGGCCTGGACTTCCGACAGCGGTCGGCTCCGTCGCTTCTCGGGGACGGACGACTCCTTCTCGGCAGATTCCAGCTTGGCCTTGAAGGCCGCAATGCGAGCCTTGTTGGGTGCCTCACCCTCGCCCTCTTCAGTCAATCGGGGTGTATTACTCCACCTCTTCTGTTCAGCGGGGACATCTGCATTTTTCTCCTCCTGGAGGAACATGTTTCGAATGTTGGAGATCTTCTGCTTGGTCTCCACACTGACGTCAGCCATTGGCGGCGGTGGAGGCAAGTCACTGGGGATGTTTGCCTCCTCCAAGTCTGCAATGGGTGGAGGGGAGGGCGGCGGGGGCAAATGATGGTCACCCTCAGCTGCTGGCATGCCTGATGTCATATGACCATTCGGAGGTGGAGGGGGCGGAGGAGGCAGGGCCCCGACGCCTGATTGGCCAATTGAGGCATCCATGCCACTCAGTGAGCTAGTCCTGGGCGGAGGTTCCGCAGGTGCACGCGAGGTTCGACTCCCAACGTCCAAGTCTTCCTTCGTCTCTATCTTTGTCTCATAGATGGGATCGTCAAACACCTCACCACTGGTCCTGTGCTGTTCAGTGTTGCTGCTGTCTCTGGAGGAAGCAGGGGGAGTACACTTGGCTTGGTTAATGTGAATCTGATCCGTGGTCAACTGATAAGGCAAGACAGAAGGGCGTCTGTCTACAGGATCTTTGACGTAGATGTCAGCATCGTTGTAGGTATCATCCAATTTCATTGACTCGTAAGAGGTTTCCTGGAAAGAGGTGGATGTCCTAATGCCCCCTGTCATCTCAGTATAATCAGACTCTATTGAGATGTTCTGACAATTTCTGTAAAGAGTGAGAGAAAAATCTTTGTCTTTGTTTATTTGATACTTGTTAAAAATCATTTTATTGACAGTAAGACAGTTTAAACTGGAAAAAAATGCCTCCCAAGCTTCTTTATTTGAGGATAAATTTCAACTTTCGTGATCTTTCAAAATGTTAAAGTTATGGAGTATAGGACTGACATAAAACAATGTTTATTTGATACTTGTTAAAATCATTTTATTTACACACTGATAGAGCAGTTGATTTTTTCATTGATGGCTAGTGACTATTGTCATAAAAAGCAGGGTCCCTGCAGCCTGGAAAAGTCATGAAAAAGCCATGAAAATTTGTAAAAATGACTAAAGTCATGGAAAAGTCATGGAATTTAATTGTCCTAGGTGCAAGAACCTTGAAACAGGCACAGTTAGTTGATTTGATGGCCGGTTGTTTTCCACACCCAGCAAAGGATGTGGTCAACACATCCAAATTATCTGTCTTAATTAACTCTGGAGTAACTTTCCATTTGAGCATTATTCGTTTGAGCATCTCAAGTTTGTCACAGTTCTGGTTCAGTTAACTGGCAAAATGCATATTAAAAACAACATACTGAAGGAGGGTTCACAAGTGGAGCAACAAGGATACAGTGTCCAAACAGATCTTGGGAAACATAACTGGCTTTAGTCAGCTTTTCAGCTGTCCCAACTATTTTTGACCACATGATGCCGGATGACGTGTAAACACTCAATTTTCCTTATTGGTTCCACGGAGGATGTACATGCATACCCGTACACTCTTTTGAGACTTTTTATTTTCATTTACACAGTCGATGTACATGTATTAATGGGTCGTGCTTGGTTGTGTCATAAACAAATTGCAATTTCAAAGAATTTGCAGGAAAAGAAACCCGCCCCGGCAGCTTTTTCGGGTAAGAAAATCCGACGTTAACTGGTTCAGCCACGTGATGGAAAAGCAGAGCATTAGACAGAAGTCGAAACACTGCGATGCTGTCTGGACACCCAGGGAGCTTTAACTCCAAACACTAGACCCTCCTGTGGCTGGAGGAGGGTTGGACCAAAACGGCTTCAGCTTTTTACACATGGTGTTATCTTTAAACAATACTGTACCAACATTTACCCGTTTAGGAGAGTGTATGAAATAATTGATTTATTACTCCCTATGTCAAGTGACAATGATCTGATTGCAACTATGTGCTTGTTCAGTCCTGACGATGGCAGCAATTTCTAATATACGTTCATACTACCAACAGGCTATCAACAGTAAGATGAGAATCGTTTTTGGTAAGAACACCTGTGCGGCATTGTGGAGCGGAATATTCACAACAAGTTTTCAACGGGGACAGAGCCTGCAGCTGAAAAAAAACTTCAAAGCTTACGGCAACCCCTGACCTGCCAACTTTGACTTCCTGTCACACAGGAAGTTGGCAGGAATCCTCGGGCTGCAGGCAGATCCTGTCAGGATGTGGCACAGAGGCCACCGAGGTTCAGGATACCAGCTGTCGAGGCAGAGATGAAGGCTACCGGCACTTCATCCGTGAAACACTGCACGTATATTATCCTCATTATATTAGTCATACGGCATGTGTCATATTACAATAGAATTGTTCACACAATTTCCAATCCCAAATGTTTAATTTGTGTGGCTCGTGTGGTTCCATTGTTTTCTCTGAATTTTTAACAGCTGGCAGATAATGTAACAACTGTATTTTTCATAAAGCTATTATTTATTTAATATCCATAAAGGAAACTGCAGTGTCAGCAGCTCATTAAAACAATTATATCAGCCTTTACATTGAAATTATATAAACTTTTTTATTTGTGATTCAGAATCTGATGATTTCAGACTTCTTGGTCTTCTACCAGATCTCACTGGTTCATAAGACCAAGCCAGTGGATGGAATCTATTTCCTACGGCTAGTTTAGCCTTGGTGAGACTTTGGTTGTGTGAAATTGCAACGTTTCATCCAAGGTCGATTCTGACTTTGTTGAATTGACGTTAGACAGTTTCAGCAAACAGAAAATGCATGCACTTATCATGTATTCCTATCTCTGTTGCTGATGACACCATCACTTGAGGCTGTCTTGTATGTAATGCGGAGAAGCCCCAAGGATGACGACATGGAAGCAACTTCGGATAGTAGTGTCTTCAAGTTAAATTTGGGGTGCATAAATTTTGTTTTTGAAAAATGCGCACCACCAATGTTGCTACACTGCCGTGAGCATCATCACGAACGGGCGTGCGAGTCACGCCAAAAGTTTTTGCAATCTTACACATACCCAGTACACGTTGTGTCATGCGGACAATTAACTTGGATGCCGAAACTGTCAATTATCTATGACTGGGGCGTATGTACACTCCACTGTTTACATGCGATGTTTGCTCGCCAAAACAGAGTGCTGTTTAGTCCACTTGTCAAACGAAGACACCGAGGACATGCTCATGCTGTCCGTCTGTGAGACAAGTTCATGAACTCTATTCTCACGCTGTTAAGATTTGTTTCATCTCTGTCTTTTTTGAAAATTCTAAACCACAAGCAGACCCACAAATAATGACTTAAATTTATGGGGTAAGACGGGATCACTTTAATTGCAGGTTTCGCCCTTACCTGACGTATCTATTTTTCTTAACACTGTATACTCTGTGTTTGTCCGAGAGCTTGCAAAAAAAATCACAAGCTTAATAGAAGGATTTCACATGAGCGCCGTCTGCACATATCCGCATCGAAAACGAGGCTGTCTGTGTTGAACTTCATCGCGAGCGCCCGCAAAGTCGACACAGTACATGCAGTATCCGGGTTCGTAAGTGTGACGCCACTTCAGTCTAAGCCACGCCCACTGCACATGCAGATGCACAACCATCGCAGCTATGTTAGTTCGCGCTAAATTGCCGTTATTTTTTCTTTTGATTTTACGTGTCGAGTCATCCTGAAAGACTTTTCCATAAAATTTTGCAGCCTGAAAAGTCTGAATTTAACATACCTTTATGCATTTTGTGTCTTGACTCCTTACTTTCAATCGTCTGATCGTATTAAGAATTGAAGCTGACACATACAGCCTCGTTTTCAAACCACGGAAGTGCGCAGATCAACGCTAAAAGCGTCATATTGGAATCCCTCTATACAAGGGTGGAACTCAAGTATACAGTGTTTATGAATATATACGACGGGTAAGGGAACAACCTGTAATTAAAATTAACATCTCCCCGATGTAGAGTACATCTTGAAACGGGATCACTTATGATTATGCCTAATACATTTTATTTTGTGAAGTTGGTTTTTTACATATGTACGTGTGCAGATGTACAGTTTTGCAACCATGTTGAACGGATGAAAGAAGTGTCAGATCCCTCCACAAAGGCCCGGTCCCTTCCCCCAAAGTACATGTACACATGTACAAACACACACTTTACACTATTCAGTGTTGTACATATAGAATAAGAACATTCCGAGGTAAAAAGAAAAATTAAATAACAGCCCAAGTGGTGACACTATCAATATCACCAGGCACTGATCACTGGAGAACCAGTAAAATGAGTAAATCTCTTGCAAGGGGGAGGGCATTGTGCTCATTAATAGGTTTGAGTCCACTTTTTCCAAGGTGCCATTTCCAACAAAGAACCCTGGTTTACTGTGACCGCACCCATAATCAAAACAACTGAGAGACGTGCTCAAAATACACGTAGCTTATGACCTTTCCCCCATCATCTGTTTTGTTAGTATAAATGCCCGTCTGGAATTTTTTTTTAATTGCCAGTGAATTTTTCACTTGGTTCATTTCACTGTTAAGAAAATCGGTGATACCAGCCTTTTTGCTACGTGAGCAGACGTAGGCAGTAGAAATGGTCACGTTCTGCCACCTGTCCAGTTTAGGAAATAAATGTATGTTCTCCCTATTAAGCCGGATTGTGTCATGTTTTTCTGTAGACTACTACAGGCTCTGAGAATGACTTGTCTTATTCCAAGGACTGAACAAAGCAATGTGACTTGGAAAGGGTGTCTGGAGAGATTGTTGGAAACACACAATACAGCACTTTTGTTATTTTAAGGAGTCTGGGGACTAAACTGCAACATTAAATAAAGGGAAATTTTGATGACAAACATGCACGTTATTTATCAACAAGTTCCATGTCCCCGTAAGAATCCATCTTTTTAACAACATGTTTGTGACTTGTCAACCGTCAGTTGCTTTTTCAATTAAATGTCTCAAAAAAGGGCCAAACTTCAAAGACATGATGTTCTTTATTTATATCACTCAGAGTAATTCAATACACTGGGAAAACATTTTTGCTGAAATGATTTGATTTGCCACAACTTGTACAGCGGAAAGTGCACACTGGCAATTGGCCCAAAGGCTCCGATTACAGCAACTGTAAAAACAGAGGCAATATGGGCTACCACCCTACTGTATCTATGAAAACCCTTCTCATCTTGACAATTCTCCTGTGAATATTACTATTTTTCAATGAACGAAAAGAACAATTCATCGGGCCCTTTCCAGGTTTTTTTTTTTTTTTTGTTATTTTGTTTCAAAAGCTTTTCTACAGCACTTAAAAATGTTTGAGCTGATTAAGATTCGATACCGAAATGGCAATGTGAGAACAACCAGGGCCAATTTCACAGAGCTGCTTAAGCACAAAAATTGCTTTAAAAACCAAGGTTACCACTTCAAAATCTATTGTGATTGCCATGCTAACCAAACGACAATATACATCACATGGAGTTTTGGCTGGTAACCTTATTTATCAAGCAAGGTTTTTTCACGCTGAAGCAAATTTTGTGCTTAAGCAGCTCTATGAAATTGACATTAGATTTATAACGGCCATCATTCTTCAACATCTCAATTTTTAACGTTCATCACGTGCATGGCCTATACTTATAGACTGAGGCATAGGGTAGTAAGCCAGTAAATACATGCAGGCCACAAACTACCTGCGAGGACCAAATGCCAATTCGCAGGCTGTCAGATTTCCTGCTTTTAAAGAATTTTGTGGCACATAAACTGGACGGTTTGTACAAACAGGAAGGGTGGTAGCTACCAGCCAGACTGCCAGCTTGTATATCTGAAAAAATTTGGACAAAATGACGCCCTCCAAATACACGTGGCTCTTTTTTGCAATGAAGTGCGGGCATCAATTTTCAAAATGGCGATGGGCTTCGTGAACGTATTGAGGGATGATCATCTGTGAATAGAAAATCTTCCAAGTGTCATTGGTCAACCCAGTAAAAATTGAAAAAAAAGAAAGGAAGACGAGGAAATGAGCTTTGAATTCGATGTGTATCGTCAACTCCTGAAAAACTTGAATTTTTCCTTGAATATTTCCTGATTTTGGAAGTAATTTTTTAAATCACTGTTGTATGTGACAGCTCATTTTCCTGGTCTTCAACCGCAAGCCAATGATGATAAAAAGCCTCACCTGCCAATCTCTTGCTCATCTCCATCCTCCCCCGCTGCTGCTGTTGCTGCGACCCTGTGGCCCCCAGCGTCTTCTCCATTCACGCCCGTCGCCGCCGCATCCAGCAACACTCGCTCCAGCTCCTGCGCCTCGTCGTGGTCGTTGCAAGCCTCCTGGACCTGAGTGGAGGGGAGCGGCGAGTCACAGACGTCAGTCTCCATGATCTCATGCGCTCAAAATTTTTATCTACACAAAAATTGATGTGCGTCTGGTCTGATGCTTTCACACAAGGGCTTCGCTTTGCTTATAATGATACGGTCGGGCGGCCAAGCATTAAATAAATTCCTGCTGTCAGACACACCACTGTGTGCTGTGCACACCCAATGGGTTTCCCTCAAATACAGTCTACATGAGCGTATCACAAAGGCACTGTCAAGGCCATGTTAGGTTTTATTGGTCCGCTGGCTTGACTTCTGCTGTCCATGTGTTGTTTTTTTTTCTCTTTTCGGAGAAATGAGCTACGATGGGAATCGTTGCAGCAAAGGCGATGAATCGAACATAGGTCACAGCTGAAATGACAGAGTCGCTGTAGTCCACACAGCAAGGATGGCACAGCCCCCAAAATATGCACTGGAAGCGATCAATGCCACATCTGTAGGATGGATCCGACCAAGCTGGTCTCTTCCTGATGACAAATACAGAGAGAGAGAACAAAAACATCCACTCCTAGGGAGTCTGCACAGTGCCTGAAGCAGATACAATGGGGGGGGGATGTCCTTTGAAATCACCGAGCAAAGAAAGAACTGCCAACAATTCTCTGGGGAAAATCCTGGAGCCGGCTAAAGGCCGGGGCATGGGGAAAAAAGGCCACAATCACTGACAGAGAATTTTCAGTGTCCCTTGATAATCCCAGACTACTCCAAAATGTCGCCTGTCATCAGGCAGGGAGGAACAGATTCCTTACTGGAAAATTGCAGCTAATGGACATCCGAGCTTGCAGCATAAAGGGAGAATACACTGTGTCTTGCATCAATATCAAAAGTCATCAGGAAATGCTCAGAAAAGATGCAACACTTGCCAAATATTTCAAGAGAGGGGGGTTGAAACTCTCTCTGATAGGGAAATAACAAACACAGTTGATTTATGAGTTCAGCTTCCCAAGCAGGAAAAAAAAAATCACAAGAGAGTAATTTGGATGCGTGGTCTATTTTCCCAGTACCTTGACAGAATATTTATGATCACAAGGTTCTTGCATTTCTGAATTTCAAACGCCCAGTTCCCAACAGCAAACAAATATTGGCCGGGTTGTAAAAGTCCACCCTGATGCAATTTATGGTCCCTCTCGATGATGGAAGTCCCAATGGAATGACAAAGGGCTGAATGGTTGGCCTTTGATCAGCGAACGAGAAACTGGACTCCAGCTTTCAGCAACTGCTCATCAACTCTAATGATATGTCTGCTCCACAGATGATGCCTGGGATATCACTTTTCACAAAGGAGGCTCCACGAGAATGAACATAAATAATTCCCACGCTCTGGTGAACTTGGACCCTGAAGAAAAAAAAACGGATGGCCTGACTCTGCCTTGTGTGGTGCATGCACTTTTTAACAATCAAATTGGTCTGCAATTGGCCAGCTTCTGTGGAAGAGTTCCCACCCGATAAAACACACTGATTAATTTCCTGAGGTGAGCCCAGGGTAGACTTGTGTGAGTACTTTATAGCCTCGGGGAGAAATCACTGGCTACCGGTGCAGCTGTGCTGACAACAATGCTTTGCCAGGTTTCCCACCGACCCATCCAACAGGCATGAGACCAGATGATACAGTGGTACAAGGTAATGATGGAGGCACGGTAGTGGCTTCAGGTTAATTGTCACAGACGCAAGTTGGATGCACTGTGACAGCTTCTGGCTGTCGTAATTGTGTCAGACTCAAGTTGGGAGAGCAGCTGTGGCACAGAAACTTGCCACAGAAACAAGTTGGAAGAATTTAAACGGCTTTTGTACAGAACAACTGTGTCGAGACTCAAGTTGGAATCACTGTGACGGCTTGCACTTTGTTTAAAATAACTGTTGCAGACTCGGCTTTGAAGCACTCCAACACGTTTTGTTCGAAAAAATCATCAGAAACTATGTCACTGAATAGCTGGCACAATGTCTGGGTCGTTATTGTTCAATCTCTGCGATTGTTCTGTTATCTAGTGCTTTGATTGGTCTCTGAGAGAAATGGAAGACACAAATAGTCATCAGGCCACATAAATGGCTCCTCATTAAAGTGACAAGTAATGAGTTTTGTTTTTGTTCATGACAATGAGTGATTTCAATCTTTCCCAAATACATCTTCTACCAGGTGCTAGGTACTTTAACAAAATGGCACATGCTGCTCGGGCCTATATGTTAAGGTTTCAAATGTGAGGTGTCTGTGTTCTTCAAATTTGTTCAGGAAATGGCATCTGGCCCACAACCCCAGAGGAACAGGGGGGGGGGGAAATGAAATCGCTAGCAGACTGTGGGCAAGTCTAAAAATCCCAGGAAATCACCAAGGGAGGTTTGGCCAAGGCCGGCCAAGCCAGCCAGCAACACGCACACACACGCCACCAAAAGCCATGCCTGCCCCAAAGTTCCTGGTCAGATAAACCAGACAGAGACAGCTCCAGTGATGCAGGAAGAGCCTGATAACATATCCCATTGTGCACACTGCACTCTGGGGTTCAGAGACTGAGTGAAGGAGGCTGGCTGTCCAAGAGGTCATTGAGAGGTAAGAGATGTTGCCACGGTAAAACCATCATCAGTCTGTGGAAACATTTCACTGTCTTTTCGTTTCAAAAGGGATGCCCTTCACTCATCAACATTCTCGGCTTTGCCATAACCTTATTAGGATTGACAAAACTTGGATTTCAAGTAGTATCTTCAAATTCATGTCACCGTTGAGGAAGAAAATTTTTCAACAAAGAGAACAAAGCACATGTAAGAGACACCCCAGATTTTATCTTGCTGGGATGGCATTTCGTGGGTGAAGACCATTCTCCATTTCCTTATTAGGGCATGCATCCACTGCAGGGGATACAAAGTATCGGTTACTGCTTGTAATTACAAGTACAGAGTATTACCTTACTGAACATACATACAGAACCTTCATAAAGGCTGATCATGACCGCTCAATACATTGCTTTGTTAGTGATCGGCACCAATTGTTCAAGGAATACTACAGATCCAAGCAGTAAAACACAGCAAAAACAACTCTGCCTCCTGCACAAGTTAGGTTTCTAAGCAGTTCACATTTATAACAATTTCATGTTTGGAGGCAAATTTAACATAAAGCTTGTTTCTGAAACAAACATGAGAGTTATCCAGTCAAATTGCTGTAATCTCTAAACGAAGCTTTGCTGGTAGATCCCACGGATTTCTACTTTTCTTTCATATACATGTATTACTGTTTCTTCACAATAATGGCCCTCAAGGATTGGCACCTTTAATTCCTACTTTTATGAAGCCCTTGGACACTGAGGTTCTTGTGGTTTGGGGATGATACGTGTATGTAGTGCTTCGAAAAAGCTAAGCTACTCGCATTCAAGAACTGGAGTTAATTACTCATTGATACATGTACAGGAATTTTTATATGCTCTTTGTATGGACTAAAGAGGGCGCTGTTGGCGGTCTACGGTAACAATAAAGGAAATGAGAGGACTACATGTTCCACATAGTGATTTGTTTTCTGAAATGCATCATCAGAGCTGTAAACATTCAGTTTTCATAGGTCTCCGTATTGAGAGGCATTCATTTCTATAAACAAAATCTTCCTTACGGATTAATCAAAGATGGCTGACTATTATGATACGGAAAATAAAGACCTGAGATGTAAAATCTGTTGTGCCAAGTCTCTCAGCACACAAGAACTGTTAACTGCTGGTTTCCTCGAAGATTTTCACCCTGGGCAAATGTTCTCCAACACCAGTGATATTTCCTTCCTTATTTAAGAAGCAAAGCTATCAATGACAATCAAGGACCCCAGACTGAAGAAAATTAATCTCTTCAACTGATCTCATGTTTAGTTGGCATTGTATGCCAGTGAGTAGATTTCCAATTGCGAGCTCTTAAAATGCTTGAGACCGTTTCACTTGTTCCCCAAAAGTCTGTGATTTCACAGCACCTTTCCTGGGAATTTCGACTGTGATGAATTTACAACTGCGATGGACTTGAACCCACAGGCTATTTATGCAGACATCTTAGTTACTTATTTAGCACCCATTTCAGAGATCATTTATAAATTATCCGAAGAACCAACTCAATATATTAAAGATACATTCACTGCATACAGATAAACTCATCAACAAGGGTGAGATTGGAGGAACATGAAATATCCATCAAATAGTCACCAACCGGTTTGATCATGGCTCCACAGCAGTGTTCAATACCCAATGTCGCGCATAAAAACACTCTTAAAGGTAAACTCGTATTTTCCATTTTTTAAAATACATGTAGACTGCTTGGAAAATCCTGGAATCAGGAAAAATTGTGATGAAAAAAATCTTGAAATCAGGGCAAAATCTGGACAAATCTTTCAACCCCCCGGCATTAATGATTTTCACTCTCTTCTGAGGCTTGCAAATAAAGATAAACGACCTGCTGCAATGTCAATAAACTCGAGACTTCTCTTTGAAGTGTCTTATTTTTTTTATGCACCGGAATCTTCTCATGGTGATGACATGCCCTTCACAGTACATTTAAACTTGGCACAGATCCCCCTCTCCCGTCAGCAGCACAGACACTGTGTGAACTGCCCCTGGCCAGCCATGCATGACGCACACACACGCACGCATCATCATCATCATCATCACCATGAACCCTCAAGGCCGACAGTCGAGCCCATTGGACAACCAGTCCCATCAATTACGGCCGAGATGTGAGAAGCCTGTGCAGACCTGCGCAATGATGGCACATTATGGCATCACACGCACGGCACAGATAGACGCGGGGACGAGGTGGCGCATACACAGGCCCGAAGTTCAAATCTCTGCTACTTTGGGGGAAAACGTGCACAACTCTTGGGGCCTCTGTGCAAATGGGATTGACCTTTTCCGATTTTTCCATTCACTCGAGTTCTGATCCTGCTCAAATTACAAGTCAAATCAGAAGCCTGGTTGCGAGTAACGGGGGATGACAAATGTCAACGGAGTCTGTCTGTCAAGTCAGCTTGCTTGTCGCACGAGTTCAAGTCAGTTCAAGAGACGTTTTTCATTTCCATGCTTGTCACATTAAAAAATATCACATATATACAAGTACAATACAGCAATAAAGTTATCTAACTACTAGGGCATAGAACAAGCAAATACACAAAGGGCATTTCCTTCAATACAAAAGACTGTCGAGGGCCTGCAGTACAACCAATTCAACCACATTTGCAAAAAAATAAATGCTGTATTATAACGAGAAATGAGCGTTCAGTTTGTGAAACCTGTGATTCACTCGTGATGATCTTTTGACAACTCAACTGGACTTGACTATAAAGCTGGCAGAGCAACCTCAGACAACAACAAATATAATTCAAAACATACTTGAAATGTGAAAAAAAAAATGGCAAATACAGATGCGGTCACTTGCCACTCCTGAAAAATTCTGCAGAACTGAATCTAAAAAGTTTGATGCTAAGAAAGGGCCTTACCTCAAAGATTAAGTCACCTTTGCGCTGTACTTCACTGAAGAAGACAGCCACACAATCCTTTTGCCGTTTCCATCTCGTGAGGAGACTTTTCATTCCCTGTCGGCTCAGGAAACCTCGCACCACTGAGGAAAATACAAGGGACACCCAAAATCTCTTCAACTGAAACAAACTCAAATCCCCGATTTTAACAATTGAGTGGGCAACAAGATATTTTCAGAGAACCGAATTAAATTCCAGAAATCAGACACTCTCATCCCCTCAGAAATAATCTGACAAGAAAAATTACTGTTTACGCACCCCTCCTTTTGAAGGGTTCAATGAAATAGTAGAAAAATTGTTGGCTTGACTTCCATGCAAGTCGGCTAGACCGTGAGCAAAAACCGTGAGCACAGCCAACTTTACCGTGCACTTACCTCTGCATAAATGTAAGAGCACGCAAGACCAAGAATTGTTTTTATTTACAAGTCACCAGTCAAACGGTGTTGATGTAAACATCAGACCACAAGTCCGCTACGCAATAAAACCAGAACCCACACAATTCACCGCTTCCTCTGAATGACAGGGAAGTTGTGATGGAATGTGTGCTGGCCCACGTTTGCAAACGTCTAAAATAGTGACTGACACCACATGAGTAGGAAAAGAGGCATCATGTGACGGGGCATCGATGACACGGCCAATGTTGGCTTGCAGTCTCAAAAAAAAAAAAAAATGTACCCCTGATTTCCTGCTGAAATGGCTCTACAAAATCCAAACATGCCCCAAAGTCAATACTGTCAGGGGTCAACGACCCTCGTAAGTCTGACTTGCAGTTTTCGTACATTTTTGAAAATTGTCCAGAAAGACTTTTTTGTGGGCTCTGTGGTTTTTTTTTTTTTGGCACAAAATTTACATTTGGTTTTCTTTAAGTGTGGGAAGTGTAGTGGACTTCAAGTGAAAAAAAAACGGAAAAAAAGATTCCACTGTAGAATTTGGATGATCCTAATGATCAAAATTTATACCTGGCTCGATCTGGTCGAATACTGTCATCTTAACATTAACACATTGACTTCTGGCTACGAGTAGACTCGTAGTAACAGGTGTACCAGATTCTGCCTCTATGAGTATACTCCCTAGGAAATGACAGGCTATTGTAATGTAAACTTAATGCACTGGCATCACTGAAGAACACAGCAAATAACGCTCTGCAGTGTGTGGAGGCCATACATCTGTAAAATGGTCATGTTCTAACAGACACCTGAAAGGAACCTGTTAGATATGTGCGGGTGCACACAACGCTTGGCAAATGGGAACGCCCCTTTGAAATTAACCTGTAATATGCACAGAACAAATCAACTACGGCAGCGCAACAACACAGAGAAATTTAGGACAACCAGCATAAATCTGTGTAAGACGTGAAAAGGGAGTACGGCATGTCTAATGCCCCTCCCCCCAGCCAAGCAAAAAAAAACAATGTCTTGATTAGCTTAAAATCTTGGCGTCAAAACAAGACTTTCCAGTCCAAGGCAACTCATTACCTTCAATTCTCCCAACCCAATCCGCAAGCGCAGACCGGGGCTAACTGCACTAGTCCCTGCTGATTTTCCTGTGAGTCACCTAAGACCTCTCCCGGAGACCTGCTATGATCAAACTCCCGTCCCGTTCCCAACTCCCTGCAAAGAGGAATCCCCGTGTCTTGCTTACCTTTCTGGCACGTTACAATCTTCTTCTCCAACCGGCTGCTCAGCTCCTGCAGTCTCTGCGTGTGCCAGTGTCGGAAGAACAACTTGGAGGACTTACCAAGCTAAAAAAAAAAAAAAAACAGATAGAAAGTGTGAGATTCCTTAATGCGTGCATCCCAGAGTAGACAGGTAGGTTTCCATAATTAACGGGCAAATTGGGACTTCCTTGCCTCGTTATGATTCATACAGCACTGCGCTTAACACACCCACGATATGTCTTGATCAGACTTTGATTGATGCAGACAGGTGCGCGTGGGCTTTTGTCAGTTTGTGGGGAGGGGGTTGCAAAATGGGCATGGGAGAGATTGACTGGGGAACAGTGACGTAGATTGCACTCACAGACAGGTGAGTTTGACCGGTTAGTATGGTTGGCCATCTTACATAGAATGTGGCTCGCATCATACTCCACGGTTCTGTTGGCACGCTGTGTTATTTTGGAGTGGAGCGAACATAAACGGAGACACAGAATGGGGTAGGGAAGTTGGGGCAGGGTGGGGAAATCGGGATGGAGCTGAAATACGGGAAGTAGGCAAGAGTTTTTAATTGTTTGCGACACTGTTGACCAGCATTAATCCACCGATGTGCAACTATTCCCTCCCTGAGGTTCAAAACAAGCTTTGTCTTGTACTCAGAACTGCTTTCCCTAAATTTTCTGACAAATTTTTAAATAGAGACTTTGCCCTCATACGGACGTGTATTAAATAACACTGTATTCTAAGCACTTGTCCGGGAGATTGTGAAAAAAAATCACAAGCTTACTCGGGTGGGACTCAAACCCACAACCTCCTGCTTACTAGTGACAGACGTCTTACCCACTTGACCACCGAGCTTGCCAGGGTCGGCTAGCTGGTCTTAGTCAGATGTAGCAGAAATCACTTTAAGATGTACTTTACGTCAAGGAGAAGTTAATTTTTAAATACAGGTTTTGCCCTCACACTTACATTCATTACATTACACTGTATTCTCACGTTCTCCAAGAAAATTTGTAAAGGCAATGACAAGTTTTACCAGCTCAGTGACTGAAGGACTGTAATTACTCACTTTCACAAATGTGTAATAAATTTTGAAATTACCCCCAGTATATGTTTCATAGGTTATAAAAGGTCAATAAGTTTTACAGTCATCTTGAAAGCCAAGACAAATAATGGAAAATGAAATACAATTACTCTGAATGTTTTTTTACTCAGGTTTATTTTGGGAAGAGGAGCAAGGAAAGAACATTAGCTTCAAGTGTGGGGCTAAATCAGCACATCCCGACAACGACAGAACATACATGTAGAGGTTTTCTTTCACAGATTTCTTGCAAGAGCCTCCTCTTCAATGGCAACACAGATATGGTAGACACTTGAGGGTTACTGCTACCACAGACTCATTGCTCACTCTGGCTTTGTGCACATTCAGATGAAAATTAGCCCTACATACTTTGTGCAGTGTGCACACTAGCTATTGCATGCCTTAGGCGTATGTCCCTCACTACAGGTCTTGTGACTGATTACACCAGGCTCAATCTACTGTTCTGGCACAGAAGCCACGGTGTACTCAGCACCAATGTAAACGCCCTTCGAGTTGTGCACATTCAAATGAAAATTAGTCCAGGCGCTCTGTGCCATATGTGCAAAAACTAATGCATGCCTGCAATGTATCCCCTGCATGTGGCTCTTGCGGGTAATCACACACCGCTATCCACTATTCTCCTACTGTTGCTGGACTTCAAGCAAATTTCTGGAATCGCTCTCCCCCCTTTTGTTCACCTACTCACCTTCCAGTCGGAGATGTTGTGGTACTTGAGCGTGTCCTTGCATCTCTGCAGGTCTGTCTGCTGCAGTTTACGGTCGGTAGAGAACTCTACCAGGGCAGTGTACCTAAATGGTGTCAGGGCACAAGACACAGGAAAGACCAAGTCACTAATGAACAACAGAAATTCTCATACTAAGTACTTGTTACATCATTCTCCAGGGATCTAAGGTGAAATCTTCATCAAAAAGGCCGATATTACAAAAACAGTCTATTTTGTTTTTTAAAACCCTTTACATCAAACCTTTCAGAATCTAACATCTGCTTTGCAAGATTTTCATGGCCTTGGAACCACACGACCAACCCATTCATTGGAGCTTCAGTAACTACATGTTCTTGACTTGCAATTTCGAATTGCATGAAGATCTTCTGCATACAGTGCTCCACTGATTTAAACCCACAAACGGTCGTCTCAGGTAACCACACCAGGAAACCAAGCCCTCAAAATCTGAAAACAATCGCACTACAAATCCCATCCAACAACTCGGTTTGGTGTCTTTTCAAATTCTACCATTATGAGACATTTCAATCAACTGAAATTCCCCAAATTCTCAAACACTTTAACACACGAGGCCCCTTTCGCCACTGTAGTCAAGTGCTCTTCCAAGTCCCAATGTACAACCGAGTTGCAGAACGAGGCAGGAGAAATCAGGCCGAAGTACCAAGGCAGTGTTGGCCGAGTTACTTTCATAAGAAGGAATATACGTGTAAACGTTTGGGCACACTGCTGCCATGGGTACAGAACCAATGAAGCACACCCTTGGTGCAATCTGATTCAATCTCATGCTCGTAACCATTGGAATTCCGATAACACCATCTAGTTTTTCAAGTTTGATTCCCTCTAGATCACCTCATATTTTGAGACATCCGTAAGACTCGTAAAGGACTTGACTACAAAACCACAAGGTGCTCACTTCTCAAAGGGAAAAAATAAAAGGAGAGGTTGGGGTGAGATCGAACGGCGAACCTTTGCAAGAACTCCTCGGGCGTGAGCCGGAGCGGAAAGCCCTGCTGCCGGATGCGGGTGGTCTCCATGATGCCTGTGTAGCGCAGCTGGGCGATGACGTACTCCGGTGTGAACTTGTCCGGCAGCTTGGCCGTGTTGGGCTTGACGCAGCGCACAAAGTGCGGGGAGGAGACAGTCATCTTGCCAATCAGCTCCAACAGGGAATTCTGTCCACCGATGAATCAATAAATTGATTAATTTGGCAATAACTGACGAAAATCAATTCAAACTAGATTAGTTACTGGAGTTAATTGACGAGTCAGCATGTTAGACTGCATGATTCGGTTATTAAGCAAATAATCAATCTTGAATCCAAAAAATGTGCTTTCTCATGACAGCCATGTTGGTATGATAAATTTGAAGCTCCAAACAAAACTGAACATGCAAAATAATGTGTGGCACCACGGTCTATTGATTGGTAACTTACAAACAGAGTGAATGAATCCGTCAGTCCATCTGCCATTTCACCAATCATCAATTAACTTTCACTTGATCATCAATTAATCTGGGATCGATAGATTCATCAACCTGGAACCTCTTCACTTATGTGACAAAGTTTTGGCATAACCTCCGGAAAGCTAAGGCCAATGAAAATGGTTGGGGAAACACAAAGGGACCGGAAGTGAAAAGATGAAAACACAGGAAAATATACAGCTCTCCTTTTAAAATGAGAAACTCTACCTTGAAGTGGAACAAAACTGTGGCAGCTCCCTTCCGCTCTGTTCCTGTTACTGGTTTCTCCACTTTCTTCCTTCTCTGTGGACAGAATATCCATTTTGAACCATTTCAGTTTATTTTCAATAACTTCAATCTCTCAATGCTTCAGGCTTCTCTTGATACTATCCAATATCAATCAGAAAATCCAATATTAAGTTCAACAGTATACAGCTGATTATATTTAAATACATGAAGTTTGGGCATATTTGTGGTTTTAGCTCAAGTTGATTTAGGTGGTGAAATGTCCACAGCATTCATACACCCACTCTTGAATCTTAAGATCTTCTAAAAAAACTTTTTTTCAAAAGAAAATTTCAGCAAGGATCGATACATCAGGCCCGCAAACTTTTTCAACTTGTACATCCTAGGTAATTATCGCAAGCAAACTCTAGACCTTTTATAAAGTATTCCACATTTCTAAAAATAATGCAGAGTTATTTTACCAGGCTTTCCCGTTCGGACATCCGTTTCTGCCGGAAGAAGGCAAAGGCATCCTTGGTGTTCTTAGTCGACTGCTTCCGGGACTTCCGCGTTGCCCGCTGCCGGACACTGGGCGCTATGGACCCCGTCCTCGTCACTTTGCTCTGGAACATCTCCCGGATCAGGGGACTGTAGCTTGCTACAAGACCAAATCACAGTAATAAGTGGTTTCAGAATTGGGTCTCTGGCGTGAACACTTGTCTCTGGCACCGCTGAGAGGGTCACTTGTACCAGACATCCATAACTTGACCCAAATTTGTTTGAAAAAAATGTTAATCTGATTCTTACTTTTCATGGTAAACTGCACCGACTTAGCCAACGTGTCCCTGTTCTTCTCCAGGAAGCCTGAGAGGTCATAGTTCACCTGGGTAGCAACAGCACAGGTTAAAGGTAAAGTCACAAGTAGTCTATCGTCTGAAACTGGTAATATAGACTTGATTCAAGCCTGTTGGTCTAGTTGATACTATGAAGTGTCATCGTTGATGGGTTATATTTAGTACTGTGTTTACAAGAATTTAAGTGATCATACTTGTTTTTCACATGTTTACTAAGCAGAGCTTGGTGAATACTGCCATGTTGTTTGACTCACAATTCCAGCATAGTGCAAAATGCCAAAGGACAGCCCGCCGTCCTTGGGAGCAAAGTAGATGTTCTTGGCCTTGGGGCTCAGTCCGCTGTGCAGCTTGGTGGCCAGCGACTTGTCGGTACCCTGCGGGAAGTGGCTCTCCTCGTCAATGAGCGCGATGATGCCCGTGTGTCTCTACATCAGGAAGTGTGCAAATTTTCAGACTAATTACCGAGAATGCTTTCAGAAATGAGATTTCATTAGGCACACGGGACAAACACAAAAGGGTCATCTTTAAAATTCAGAAAGAGCAATACATAAAGTGGCAGTGCAGTTTCTGATTTGCATACATAAACTGACCTGTTGTACATATTGACTGGCAATGCACACAGTGCACAGAATTATATTGACTGGCAATGCAAGCACTGGTATAAATATATTGACCGGCAGTGTGCATATATTGACTGCTTAAGAGGGCACTAAGTGTAGATTTAAGGCGCCTTTCCATACACACATCAACACTTGCGCCAAGCTTTGGGTTCCTTCAAATTACTCCCTGGGGTGATTTTGACAGCCGAACCCAATGCACACGTTACAATGGAGTCAACTTTTGTATCCATGAAAGTGAAACGCATGAACGCATCGCGTACGCAAAGCAGCCCAAAAACATTATGGAAAGACACTTTTACATGTATATACATGTAACTCTAAAAGGGATTACAAATAAACAATAGGCCTAAACTATTTTCAAAGGCTGGGGCAAATAGAGTCCTGTTTGTTGCCATGTTCAGGGAAACGTCATTCTAGCTATCTACCAACTGACTGGTCATGTTGCTGATCTCCTGGTCTGTCAATGTTTTCATTCTGGTGTGCGAGTCACAAACCACAAGACCCATTCACGCGGTGTGACCAGAAATCACATCCCAAAACGTGCCAGCAACATCAGAAGTGCTGCGAAACTCCATCAAGAAACAGCAGCCCAAAACACGCCGCCAAGCACACGGCCGTTTTTTTCCCTCACATCCTAACTTGCGTCTTCCTTTCGAACTGTCTAGACGTGTTTACCTCCAGGAAGAGGTCCAGGCAGGGCTTGTTGTTGGTGAAGCTGATGCGGTCCAGCTTGATGCCTTCCTGCTCGCAGTCGTCTTGCTCCTTCAGGAAGATGTGCTCGTTGAAGAAGTTCTGCAGCCGCTCATTGGCGAGGTTGATGCAGACCTGTCGAGATAATCACAGAGAGTGGCAAAAAGCAATATGTGATCATCTAAAATGGGATCTGAACCAGTAACTTCTCAAAATCATTTGGAGAACTTCTTTGGAGACGGGGTTTGAATCCTGTTTCAGACATTTTCAATTTGTAACAAGTAACAAGTACCAGGAATAGCAGTCGGAAGTGTCAAACATGATACCTCGAGAAAAATTCTACAAAGAGGTAGAGCCTTCAGCATTGTTCTGTGTCTTTGGTCAAGGCACTTTACCAATACATGCAAGACGTTGTCACAAACTGCTACCAACTAAAGAGACAAACTGTTGTTGTAACTTGGTTATCGTTAAGATCGGAGCGGACTTAAAGTCCACCCATCCTAGATATGTACGATCATACAACACTAAAAAGAGATAAACTGTTAATTAATGGCTTCTGTTCCACGAAGCAAACTAGACTTGTAAATGCTTTATAAGCCTGATAAGCAGGGGTACCAATAAGGAGTTCCAAGTTTGTGGATATATGCTCTTCAAGAAAGGCACATTTTTTCAGGAGTTTCTGTCTCGATCAATTCATCCCCAACCTGTTCAAAGCTGTTCCGGCAGAAGTTCTCAAAGCCGAAGATGTCCAGCACCCCGATCTCGTAGTCGGTCTCTGCCCCCTCCACGGGCTGCAGGAGCTGGTTGATGTTGTTGACCACCCAGCTGAACAGCCGGCTGTAGATGGCCTTGGCCAGGGCATCGCGGCACTCCTCGGCTTGGTCTACGGTTCGAAGCTTGGTGATGGCTTCACCTGGGGGGGTGTTGAATCAAGGATATAGGAATAAGCCTATACATATTATCCAGTGACTCAATCAACCATTGCTCTGATACAGGCAACAGATGAAGCCATTTTCAACCATGATCCCCGAATCCACCTTATTCAGTGTTATCTCTTAAACGGGGTAGTGCCTGACTATTTTGGGTGTAGCACCACAAAGGATCCACAAAAAGTCAATTGTTTAGTTTCACGTTTCCAATCTGGAACAAGCTTTTTCAACGAAAAGTCTCCCGACTCACATGGCCTTTTTAGGTATTAACCGGGTGATTAATGACAACAAACGTTTTTGTCCGGCTGCTTTGCTGCTTTGAATGGTTTGTGACCGGACTTGTGACACAGTGGCTTGTGGTGAGCTTGTAATGCATTTGCAGGATGATGGACTTGGCTATAACACTGCTCTCTCTTCTCTTGCGGCATCCGCGACTTTCAGTTTGATTCTGGGAGCTGTTGGGTGCAGTGACTGTAAGTCAGAAACTGATTTCAGAAGTATGTCCAAATTTTGGATCTACAAGCGTACTTAGAGATTCCCAGAAGACTTTTGATGGACAGAATTTTGGGAAAAAGTACTGCAGTCGGGAAGCTGGAATGCATGTACACGATACGTGCCTCGACTAGCGCTGAGTAGTCGACAACAGTCATCAACCATCAGATCAAAGAAGACTTCATAGAAATAAAGAAAGCTCAATAAGAAAAGTGTCAACTGTTTGAACCTCTGGTGTAGGTGGTCTCGGACATGATGGCCCCTCCTAGCTCGTCGGCAGACACCTGCAGGAGGACTGCCACCTTGTCCAGCACTTCCTGGTTGACCAGACGGGCCATGTCCTTGTCCGACTGGGTGAAGTGGAGGTCGCCAAGGTGCAGGATGGCGGCCAGGGTGCGGAATAAACTCTCCTCGTCCTGTCACAGAAAAGGGGGTTAAACCGGGGATGAAATTAGAAGAACGTGAAATATCCACGTAATAACCACCCGAGGTTTGAAGAGCCCCCCCAGTGACGTAGAGTCTTCGGTACACATTTGTGGCTACCAAAAGGTACCCCTTCAAATATTCGTTTCTTGTTTTCTACATCAACTTTGAAACAGAGAAACAACTGTAATGTAAAGTTTTCCAGCCTCAAAAATCCTGACAAATCTCACTCCTCAGTGTCAAGAGTTTGGAGTTAAGATGAAGTCTGCAGTGACTCCGGTCATTTTACCATTGTGCAATGACCCCATTTGTACGTTAGCCATTTGGGGATAGTCTATTCCACCACAAACTTGTCCCAGACTGAGACACAGATTATTTGCGGACAATATACCAATACTTTTAAATGACAAGATACCACAGCCAGAGTCCTTAACAAAGATAAACTTTACAAATACTGCCCCCTGGTGGTCCGTTGTTCAAGATTTGGGCGACGTTTCTCACTGCATGCTTGTTTTGTTTGAAACTCCAAGACAATGGGTCGTATGAATAAAAGGTAGCATTTGCTTTTACTTCCATTTTTGAAGCATTTACTCGTGTTTGTATGAATCATAATGAAGCAAACGGTTTTACTTTAGTGCAATTGCTAAAAAGTAAAAGTATTTACTTTCTACTCTTCAAGCTTGTGCTTGACAATAAGCAGTTGCTTCATTTTGTATGAATAAAATTGAGTAAGTTCTACAGAACTGGAGTTTTTACTTGACATTTTTCAAGACTGGGTCAGGGCAAAGCTTGAAAACGAGGAGCATTTACTAATGTTCAAAATGGCAGCGTTCATGAATGTCACTCGAAAGGAAAAGCTGTATGCCTTTAGGAGGGAATCTCAAGAAACCAGATGCAGGCAGCTGTACTGATTTGAGAGTGACAGAGCAATTTTCTTCATCAAGGTTTTTGCAATCAAAATTACTGCCATCATGCTTATCTGCCATGCTGAGGTCTCGAGATACAGCACCGTGCTGCACTGTGCGCGTCTGTACGTCAGACAACAGAAGCCCTATTGTGCAAAACCGTTTGGCTGTGAAGTCAGCCACAAGCATAAAAGCATTTGCTACTATTTGTACAAGCAGATGCTGAACAGTAAAAGAAACATTTTATTCCTACAAATTCAAACAATTGCTTATTCTTAAATGGTTTTACTTCTCAGTAAATGCTTTTGCTGTTTGCTTGAACTTCATAGCACAATTTACTACAGTGCCCGCAGCCACTTGAGGGATCCATGCAACCTCAATCTCAAAGGAACAGTTACAGCCTCTGTGAGTATAAAAACTCCACAGGAACAACTCAAGCACCGGGAAAGAGTACAGACATCACCTGGTACCGCACGCAGAATCTGCCAAGTTTTCAAACAGGAAAGAATGTCTTGTACCCAGAGGAGGGGGTTAATTTTGAGTTTCATAGTCAATGCCGGTGCAACAAGACTTACATCCTTGGAGAAGCCGATGAGATGTAGACAGTCTCTCACAGACTGGAACTTGAGCTTACAAGCCGTGTTGACAGCTCTCCTCACATCATGCCCTCTGTTCAGGTACCTTTAAGGACAGCGCACAAAACAGTTCACTAGAAATTACCATAAACAACATGCAAATGGAATCAGACATCCTTTATTTCGTGTTCAAATCTTGGAGGAAACAATCTTGTCTCTACTTTAGGGAGTAGCAAAACTGAAAACATTTTTTATTAAAAAAACAGACTTTTGTGATGCCTCGAAGGTAAGGAAGATCGAGACCTCTGCACTCTCAGTAGATCCTCTGCACTGAAAATCTCATATCCTACAATCCCTGGCAACCAATCATCCCTGACATCAACCGGTCCAAACCGTACATTTTGTGGTTATGGCTACCAATTTTGCCACTGCACTGCTGAGGTGAGAAGCCACAGCCATAAAAACAATGATGCTTATTCTGGACACAGTCTGACATCAATTTGACCAATCAGTGAAGTTTGTGACAGAAGTGTGGACACCAGCACATATGGGCTCTATAAGAAAATCGTTGTGGGTTCGATTCCCACTAGATCCTAATTTGACCAACTTGCCAGGCAAATTCATGTGCTATGCACAAATTGGCTGGTAACAGGTCACAAGACACGTACAGTGTATGATACTTTTGGCTGGCAACCTTTTTACTAAGTGGTTATTTTTACTGCTTAGCAAATTCTTGTGCTCAAATGGCGGATACCTGTGCGCCTCGGCACCAGACAGCCCAAACTCGATCTTCTCCTCCTCCGACAGGCCGGCGTACATCAGGTAGAAGATGTGGAAGTTCCTCTCCCTCTCGCCCTGGTGTACCACCCGCGACTTCTCCAGGAGGTACTCTGACAGTGCCGCCCCCTGGACCCGCCCGTCCCGGCAGAAGAGGAGCTCCAGGTACTTGCCGAAGCGGCTGGAGTTGTTGTTCATCTCTGTCTGGGCGTTCCCAAAGCACTCCAGTAACGGATTCACCTGGGGAAAAAAAAAAACAGTCATGTTTCATAAGCATTGC
Source organism: Acanthaster planci (assembly GCF_054643075.1). Taxonomy (NCBI): domain Eukaryota; kingdom Metazoa; phylum Echinodermata; class Asteroidea; order Valvatida; family Acanthasteridae; genus Acanthaster; species Acanthaster planci. Next base: position 8,845,926 of record NC_141790.1, read on the forward strand.
CGGTAAAACTGTGACCCCTAAGTGGGAAATCATATCTGGAACTCAACATTTACGTACCACAGTAGTGACTGAGGTTTAGATTTACTTGTTGACAGAGCCCAAGAGCAAAGTTTGTTCAAATTCAAGGGAAGTGCCTCAGCAAATATAATGTTTAGGAATTCATATGCACAGAAAACACCAGCTGACTGCCAGTTACAACAAATGTATGGCATGACATCTTGGCTGGTAACCTATTTTTGCTGAGCAGGTATTTTTTTGCTTAGCAGATTTTGATGCTTTGCGGCAAGCAGCCCACAATCTTTTGCTCATGCTCACCTGTTGGATCTTCTCGTTCAGCAGGCTCTCCTCGCTGTGGGCCCGCAGCAGCAGGTGCTGGACCAGGTACTTGGCCGACTCCGTCTTGCCCGCCCCGCTCTCCCCGCTGATAAGACAGCACTGCGACCGCCCCTCCCGCAGCATGGCCCGGTAGGCGTCGTCCGCCAGGCAGAAGATGTGCGGCGTCAGGCTGCGCCGCTCGGCCAGGTCGCAGTACTGGCGCGAGACGCGGCAAGAGTAGATGGGCAGGCTCTTGAAGGGGTTGACGGCAATCAGGATGTCGCCTACGTAGGTCTTTAGGGTGAGAGAAGAGCAGGAAAAAGATTGAAACAGTTTAACTGGAAGTTACTTCATACTGAAATTAGCCACATGGAGGTTCGATTCCCAGCTCTGTTCATAAGCAGATTTGGTTTTCAGTCTCTACCTGATTCCTTGGGTTTCACCAAGAATATTCTTCTGGGGGTTTTCTTCCCACCGCTAAAACTACTCTCTACAGGTTGGTCTGGGCTTACAAGCTACACTAACAGCGCAATATTTTTGACTCAATCCAAAGATATGTGACACAAAACTGCTTGCTGACTACAATGACCTAAACTACAAATCTCAAAATATGGAGGGCCTGACGTTGAGATCCTCGCAGAATCTTTCTCAAAAAAAGATTCTGCTAGGATCGAAACGTCAAGTATGTCTCAGGTACTTTAACAACTACCAAGGGTGAACACAAGAGTGGCATTCCTCAGTTTGAAGTGATGCGGATAGCTAGTTGCTTTTATGGAGACTGAGGTACTTGTAGGGTACTTAGACCTTTGAGTACTAATAGAGCACTCAACAGCAAGACTGTAGGAACTTACATAAATGATGTCCTTGCTGTACCTCAGCATCAGCTCCTGCAGGATCATGTTCTGGGACAGCTCCGACATGGAGGTCAGGTCGTCGGTGGAGCTCGTGCCGGGCAGATACACCTGTCCAGACAGGGGATTAGATCAAATGAAAGACAACGAGAAGTCGGTAAAGCAGTTCATCCCCAACTTGCCAATTTCTGGTTGAGAGGGTTCGAATCCAAACAAGGGTGCATTCTGGATTCTGAAGTAAGTTTCTATACATGCCCCTCATTGGAACTAGACATCTAGGGTGAGATTCTGTGAACAACTTTTTTGCACTCACAATCCGAATGCAGTGGACACAGTCTGTACTTTACATTTCTGGCCTGAACTTCCTGACTTCTGAATCTCCTATGTTGTGGAGCAACATACCATACACTTACACAATGATTTTGGTGATTCATGGCTCTGTTTATTAAAAAAAACAACTGCTGCCCATTCAAAGCAGGAAATGCCACACTTTGCCCATTTCACCGGCTGTTGAAACTAATTACCCTTGGCATTTATAAAAATCCTTCCATCGCCAAAGATGTTACGCTCTCTGCAAATTCACCGCAGCAGGTTGCTTAACAAGGGAGTAGAGACTATGGGTTCTATATTTACCCAGCAACAATTCCCTTGGGCCACGGTCAGTGGGCAACATTTGTGCTTCACTAAATTAGCAATGATGTTCTATCCACCTAAAAAGCGTACATCAGTGGAGGCAACCAGACTGTTCCCGACCCCTCCACTACCATTCCAATATTTATGGTGGCTGCAACCAGACAGTTGGCCCAGCCTTTCTGTTTGTTTCCAGGGATGACATGTAAAACTCCTTCAGTGCTCAAAGCAACATAATGCAACGGTCGTTGACAGTTGAAGTCTACTGTTGAATAGACAATCAACAGCAGTTGTGGCATATGCTACGTAACAGTAGAAAGCCCGGCTTATCAAGTTAATTACTGTGTATAAAACTGTACAAGATCCTTTGCTGCTCTCAGCGGGGTTTCTCTTGTTCATCTGTGCTGCATTTTGACGCAATTAGGGCGCCGCAAAGAAAAAAAAGCTCATGTGGTTGGGGTGAAACACAATACGAAAGTTGGTCAGTAAGGAACCTTACTAAAATTTGCGGAATTGAAACAAGTTTTGGGGTGATTTGCCTGAGCAATACTCTTGCTATGCAAAGGGACGAGATGAATCTACCCAGGACTGACGAGAAATGACAAACTCAAGCAGAAATGAACGGCGAGAGCGTGGAATCGACGAGACGGTCTTCCTTACCGATTCATCCTCGGGCATAATCTTCAGCCCGACGCACTTGATTTGCTCATCGCCTGGTTGGCTGAGTCTTTTGTTGTCGTCGGGTATCCTTGTCTGCGCCTCAAAAATCTCCTCGGTTTTGGACAGGGATGACGATCTTGCTCTTCTGCAAAGGCAAAAAAAACCAACGCAGCTGCCATTTTAATTCATTCCTTTACTGTGTATCGGGGGCAGCATTTGAATGGGCGGAGACAAGGAACCCGAAGTGAAATTTAAGCTCTAGAGGTAAGTGAAGGCTACGGTAAACACCCATGCAACTAAATATGGCCCCAACTGACCACAGTAACTGAACCATGCATAGTACTGGTGCAACTCAAGGGAAAAAAAAGAACCACTTAAACTACGATCGTCTGTTATTTCAAACCAGGAAATGTAATCAAAAAGGAGGTTCAATTATATCAGGATTAACAGGAAATGATCACGGCAGTTTCAGAGAGCATCTGAAAATTGACACATTATTCTCTGTATTGACAATGTGTTTCCAGGCAAAATTATTCACAGCGTTGAGAATCAAAAGGTCTGAATTCAGTAAGGTCAGGGATATCCATACCTGAATTCCTTTTCCTTAACCACTTCGTGCCGGGGCATTTTTCAACGTTGAGGATGCTGGGCCGGCATGACTATCATTTTTTCCGTTTTCAAAATCCTTCAACAATTCATCATTCTATTTAACAGTCGTTTATAGCCGCACAGAGTAATCTTTAGGCACTACTGTAAGTTGACAGGTGACCTTCATTGACGACCGAATATTTCAGCCAGGCCTGCAGCCTTGTAAACAGAGCCCAGATTGTGCGGTGTTATACAACTGTCTTTTGTTCACGAACCTGGCTCAGTGCACTGCTGACCTCTTTTCAATAGGGGCCAGATTAGCATGCAGCGGTGCTATGTGGCTCATCGCGGTGGTGGAGAGCTTTTGTCCCCGGTGGTAATCCACTTGCTCTAAATACCCCAGACCCTTGTATACGGTTTCAAAATAACGCTGGATTATCACCACTTTTGAGAGTGAAAAATGCCGGTAATGCCTAGCAGCCTGGTCTTTTGTTCAGAGTACGGTCTTTTGTTACAGGGCCCTGTTTCCTTTGTCCGAGTTTGGAGACCCAGGCCACACATATAAACCATACGGCTCCGATTTAGGAGTCCCCGGCTGGTAGTGGTTAATACCACCATATTTATTGCGTGAGATAGATTCGTATCTGCTCTGGATCTATTTTGCACTGTCACTAATCAAAAGAGATCTCCATTTTCAAACCATATGCCACTTTTCAGTGACTTCTTGGTAATATCTAACATTTCAGAAGCAGATGCGACAAAAGTTCACCCCACAAGCCGAGGAAAAAAGGAACAGGGGTCTCAGCTTGGCAGTAATATCCCATGCACCGCATAGAGTTGTTTCGTCCCACTTTTTGCCCTCTTTCTACCCCTTCTGCCTCTGAAACATCTTACAGGTTTTTGCTGTTGATGCGGGCCACTCCGTCCGATGTAGGGTCGGGCAGCTCCTCGTAGATTTCGTCGTCGCGGCCGGGGGCGGCGACCGGCTTGATGCGGTTGGGCAGGTACTCCTGCATGGCAGTCTTCAGCATCTCTTGGATCAGCTCAGTAGCCGCCAAGTCTGTGAGCAAAACCACAAATAAAGTGGGGAAAAACTTTCAGAATTTGAATACTTCATACGCAAAGAGGCCAATTCTCTTGAGGAGCTGACAGGGTCCTCACCAAAATCGGGAAAACTAATTCGGTGACTTTTCCACGGCTTCCCAGGATTAAAATATGACAACTTCCATGACATTTGATGCCATTTTGCAGCGAAAAATTGTTTGGTATTATGAACTGGAAGACTGCCATGGCCACTGCTACAGACTGACAAGGGATAGCCTGTAAATTTATCATTATTCTGTCATCAATTAAAGAGCGGCTCATCAAAAATAACCCTTGCATGATCTTGATTTTCTTAATTTCATAACTTTTACGTGACTTTCTGTCCACCGACGACAGGATTTCATGCCAACCAAATTTTTTCCCTATTTTCTGTGACTTCTCAGAGCACTTTTTAAAAGGATTTATTGGGACTTAACCCTACTGGATGCAGGTTCCAGGTGGTGTAATCGCATTTTAAAAAGCAGGACACCAGTTTAACATACCAACGGCCCTCTCCTCATTGGCATTTGCGATTTTGGGGTTGGCGTTCCTCCTGGTCAGTAGTTTGATCATCTTGGTGTGGCCGAATCTGGCCGCCAGGTGCAAGGCAGTCATCCCCTCATCATCCTCCAGGTCTACATCGGCATAGTGGTCCAAGAGGTACTTGGCCACGTCGCGGTAGTTGTTGGCGGCAGCTATGTGCAGCTGTCAGACGGATGCAAGTATTGGATGACATTTAGAAATCAATCAGGACAGTGCCGAATTAGGATATGCCGGTTCGGTGTTCAACCCTTCAAGAGCTAGAGACGAATCCCCTGCCACCCGCCATTTTCTGTAATATTGCTGCAGCACATTTTCACGCTGAGCCTTTGGGAGCTTTCCAGGATCATTTTGACACAATTGTGATGAAAATAAGACATGTTCTTGTGAGATTTCTTTTCCAAGAGACTGCTTTAACACAAGGGCTGACAACATGTGAGGGTGCAAACCACTTAACTCTAACAATCTTCAATCCACCGACAGGTGAAGGACTGAAGACCAGTATGGTTAATGCCAGTGACAAACCCTACGTTGAATTTAAGTGAAACTTCACAGATGCATTTAGAGTGAATGTCTTTACATGCATGCAAAGTTTTAAAAAGATTAGTCATGGGGCAGCTGAGGTCTCGCCTATGACACTCTTCACTCTCAGAATACCCTGAAACTGAATAGGCCAACTGTTCGACTTGAGAGATGCCATAAGGGAGAACTTTCTGTATATTTAATCTGGACATACAATTAACGATCCAATCAAAACTGGCAGGTTATTGACTGAGTAGAAAAACTTTGATCACAGAAAGACCTTTGATAAAACATGATTTTGAAAGACAATTTATGGCAAAAAAGGGAAGCATCCTATGCCTTGAAATTGAAAATATTATGACAAAGCAAACTTTTGAGGCCAAGAACACTTTCAAAAAATTTGTAAGTCACATAAGTATCATCCTACCAGTGACGTGTTTCTGTCGTTGGTTGCATTCACGTTTCCTCCAGTCAGTAAGAACTCTTTGACATCCGATAGCATTCTCTCTGCATCCCGCTGCTTGATGCCTCTCAGTGTACTGCTGTCAACTCCTACAATCAAGGGAAAAAAAGTTATTTGACAAGTCAGCTGCTGGTAGCAGCCTGCAAAAGTTTAAATGCATTCGCAAAACTCTGGGGTGCTCTAGGTATATACATGTACCTACTGATCAGTACTGACTGCAAGGACGCTCCTTACTGTTCCCTGCAGGCTGCTGGTTCCAAGCTGATCCGTGTGAGTTCTTATCTGTTCCCTCCTGGTTCCCAACTCCTTTCTACAAGTTTCCAGTTGTTTCCTTCTGGTTCCTTACTGTTCCCGGCTGGTTCCTAACTGTTCCTTACAAGTTCCTAACTGTTCCCCGCTGGTTCTCAACTGTTTTCTACTGGTTCCCAACGGTTCCCTACAAGTTAGTATCTGTTCCCAACTGTTCCCTACTGGTTCCCAACAGTTCCCAGTAAGTTAGTAACTGTTCCCAGCTGGTTCCCAACAGTTCCCTGTAAGTTCTCAACAGTTTCAAAATGCCTCCCAGCTTGATTCCAAACTGTTCTTCAGGCTGAGCTGGACTTCTTCAAAGGGCCCCTTCTTTCCAAATCCTACCCTCTCACCCGTCCCCCATCTCATCGCCAGTGCTCTTACCGACTTGCTGCATATGTTGTTCCATGACCAGTCGTGTTTCGCTGCCTTCAGCTGTGTGGTCCCAAGGGACATTGCCGTCAATGTCAAGGAGGGTTACATCCGCACCACTCTATAAAAATCATTTTGATAATGTTGCATGATACTCTAGGGCCAGCATTTTTTAGCACAAACTTTGGCAGAGTCAGAGGACGGAATACAAAAATGCAACTCCTAGGTTCCATTTTTTCCCCTACCATTAACTTACATGTACCGAGGGTCGGAGGAAACAAAATTGAATTCGTCCATTTTTTTCAACACATTAAGAAAACACCATCGGAAATGAAATAATGTAAATTTTTGATTTTTTTTCCCCCAAAATTTCATTAGTCGGAGTCAGTGGGTTCACAATCCAACTTTAATATAAAATGTTGGCCTAAATTAAGAACATGAACACACATGCACACCACAAGTTCAAAATTAGGCTCATACATTGCTACGCCAAAGAAAATATCGAATCATTCAGAACCTATGTCGAAATGCTAGCTTGGTTATGCAGGGGTGTGAGTGGACACTTAAAATTAAAGCTGAAAACAGCTAGCAAAAAGGTGAAATGTAAAAAGTTCCCACACTTTTGTACAGACTAAGTGTACAAAAAAGCTGAGATTCGGGGTCACCATCTAAACAAAAAAAAAGCTAAATTCTTACACCCCTGTATATGCAAAGACACAATATCTTTTTCTTCTTTACAGTTAAGCTTTCGAAACATGGCCATATGTCAACCTTTAAAATTCGTTTCAGTTTTTAAGAATCGTAAACTCAGACACTTGTTGAGGGTGAGCTCATTTTCAGCATGGCTGGTAGTCACTTTCAGACCAGTTTTAACACTTCATTTTTACACTGGTGCCAATGATACAAGCACACGCACAACGGCATACCCAGTTGGCAACTTTTTTTTTTAGGAAAGAAACAGCACCTGAAAACAGATACGGACACCTGTTCCACATGCAAATCCAGCAAGACTGCAATGATGAAGAGTGACTTACACTTAAGAGCAGTTGGGCAATTTCGGCAAAGTCACAGGCGCACGCCGCATGGAGCGGCGACCACCAGTCGTCATCCTGTGCATTGACGTTGGCCCCACGGGATACCAGGATCTCGGCTGCTGCCAGGTTGTCATCGAGAGCGCACTGGTAACCAAAAATGAAGCAGTTTACACGGATATGCCGGTTGTCTAAACATGATCTTCCTCGCTTATTTTGTGTGGCACAACTGCTAGCAGAATTGATACTAGGCATAGGGCCGAGTCAATTTGAATAACTCATTATTTGAATATTCGACATCGAATTTGACGATCAAATATCTGAATATTCGGTCGTACTGACTGGCAGACTGTTGATAAACAAATACACACAATCAGTTGCAATAACTCACATAATTGTACATTATAATCACTATAATAGCTTTTTACATCTAAGCGTATTTCCAGCCACGATTTAGCAAGATTTGAAAGATGAACAATACTTCTTGCCCTAAAGAAAATTTCTATTCCTTTCTAAATTTTTTAATCAGTAATTTACTTTTTGAATTGTTGTAAGATTTCTGTCACTTTTTATTTGAATCTGCTTGAAACAAGCCACCGTGGTGCAACTTTTCTCATTTAAAACAAAAGAAATTCTCCCTTCCTTTTCAAGAATTTTGAATTCGAATATTCAAATTCGGTAAACAATATTCGAATAATCGATAATCGATCGAAAATTCAGATTTTCGGCACAGCCCTAATGAGGTACTTACAAAGAATGCAAAAGATTGGGATTTAGCACAGAATCAGTCTTTACTGGCACAAAATGGCAAAAAAAAGTGTACCGGGTCGGGTTGGATTATCAATAGTTTCCTAGCTGCAGCTGGGGATGAGATGAAGTCAGGAAAGAGGCAAGTTCAGAGGCGTGGTGTGGAATTTGAAAGGGGGGACAATAAAAAGGTGTCATATCTTTGTATTAAAGTCTTTGTGCCCGACAAAGACATACAAGTACATGTACAGTTGCCAGTTGCTCTTACTGGTAACACAACCTGTGATAAATGATTAACTACATATACAGTACTCTGCCTTGGCCAACTGTTGTTCATGTCATAATTAATGAGAGGTGCAAAGTACAGTCATCTGCAAAAGTTAAGGACCACCAATACAAAAGGAGTTAACCTGAAGAAGAACCAAATTTAAACCAATCAAATCATGGCACTTGATGTTTATTTTCAATGTGCAACCTTAATATCTTGGTTAAACAGGTACAGTATTTGACCACATTTCCATGATTTGAAATGTTAACAGTCTAATATTTAGTCTGCCCTCCTTTGTTTCTGACTATTTAGACTGGCTTTTTCAGCCATGATGCCTTACAGACAAAATGTCATACAAGACCCGCCTTTGCACAAAATGTCATTCAAACAGGTACCATATGGCACAACACTGGTGTTAAGCACCATTGTAAAAAGTAATCATTCAATGAGACAGTGTAATGCAGGCCCAGTGATGGAAACACCAATTAACTTCCAGGTGGTCCTAAACTTTTCCAAATGACTAAGATTTTCTTCCCCCAACTTGCTCTTCGGAACCTTACAAAAATGTGTCATTAAAGCTTAAACCTAAAAAGTTACACACAGTTGACAAACAATTTTACTTCCACCTCACACTTTATTTCTGGAACATAATCTCACACTTGGCATGTATGATAATTCGACAGTCATGATACCCCATATATACATGAAAGTGCATTAACACTAGCTCGTGACTCATTTTTCACGCGTCTGGCTCAAAGCAAAAAAATTATTTTAAAGCGAATGGGCCTCATCTATTCCCAAAAGTTCTAACTACTGCTAATCCGTGCATTATTACGGACTTTGTAATCTAATGGGGAGCCCAATCGCATCAACAATAGCATTTTGTGTAAAACTCGGCAGAGCACTGAGGACAGGAGACAGGCTTTGAAACCTGCAGGAATTTTGACCTTCAAATTGCCTTGTCAGTCAAATGTGGTACTGAGATTAACCATTAACTTGCTCAGGCTGAGCATGTGCCCTTGGTGTGGAAATGCAGATTTCTGAATGTGCTTTTTACATCATTGTCAGGGCGTACCACTGTTATTAACTTCAGCAAAGAGCTAACCTGGAATTTGGGACGATAAGAATAGTCAGAATCAACTGTCTCCAGCTTGCCAATGGCTGCCTTACCTGATGTAGCAGAGTGACCCCACTCTCTGACGACGTGTTTGGGTCAGCTCCTTGGTCCAACAGTGCCAACACTGTAGGGAATCAGAACAGAGGCAAAGTTAACACCAGAATAAGATTGAAACAAATGTGACCAGTCACCACAAAATGAGCTGAAAGTCGGCATTTTCAAAAATTGAGATACAAGTATTTTTGAATTCAGCAGAAAAGAGCTTTCCACTGGTATATACATGGAACACTTCGGGTAAAAGTATCAGGTGACAAAGTGACATTATTCTGGCAGCTTTGCGTATTTGTTCCCAGCGTATTTTCACTACGTCAGACCAGGCACGAACAGTGCTATGTCAAAATTGCTGAGAAAATGACCTTTTTCAATATATGATCCTGTGGAATATTTAAAATTAAATAGGAGACGGATTACTCTTTCCAAATATTACAAAACCTGAAAATTGACCTCCACTTCAATGTGATTTTGAACCCTCAAAATAGGAAAGAGCGAGATGCGACCTTACTCTCATATTGTCGTAACAGGTCATAAATCTATCCTCTCAAAGTACTAGTACCCCCCTCCACCGGAATGTGGGAACGGAAAAACACAGCAGGTGGAGACGAGAAACTACTTTCTATTTCTACTCGGCCTCATCTAAACAGAAGCTGGTAGAAGATTAGTTACAGCTACTGTATCAAGGGCCAACCCAGCATTTTTGTTGGAGGGGGACATTTGAGAAATTATTGTTTGTGTGTGGGGTTAATTACTACCTGTTTATGTAGTTGTCACCAATGTTGAAGTCATTTAATCATTGTTTTGTCCTTATCTGCACAAGTATATTAAGACCCCTACATCGTACGGTATATGCTTTCTGCATGTAAGTGGTTCTCCAACCTTCAGACCTACCAGTAGGCCCCTTAGAAAAGGAACAAACATTTGGCAATGACCACAGGGGTGTTTGACCCCCCAAAACAACCCTCAAGATGGTGCCTATGTAATTAGTGAAACTGTAAACTGATAAGCCTTTTGCAACTTAAATTTGAATAAACTGTGGTACACTGAATATACATCTGAGGCCAATTTCATTGAGCTGCTTAAGCACAAATTTGCTTAAGCGGGAAAAAACTTTGCTTATAAAACAAGATAATTACCAGCTCAAACTCTATCTGATTGTCATGCTAACCAAAAGACAGCTAAATACATCCCAAAACAATATACATGTACATCAAGTGGAGTTCTGGCTGGTTACCTGATTTATCAAGTAAGGTTTTTTCGCGCTTAAGCAAATTTTGTGCTTAACAAGCAGCTCTGAGAAATTGGCCCCTGATTGCACATTAACAACATTTTGCCTTTCCCAGACTAAAAACACAGTTGCTATGCATTCGGGGCAAGCTTTTACACAGCCCACTACCATTTCTGGAATGGACAGGTTCCTTGGTGCCCTTCTTATCCATTAAAAACAGTGTATTGGTGCAAGGCATCTTGTCTGTACATGTAATTACGCAAGAGCTTGCCCCGGATCACAAGGTATAGCAACACTGTCTTTAGTAAGGAGCATTCACATTGTTATGTTCACATGAATTTAAAGAACTCATTGTACCAGATTTGATTCAAATTTAACTCACTAAAGGCTTATTCCTCAATACATGTAGTCTTCAGTGATATCATACTGAAATTCACCGGCGAATTATTTAAACGGCACACATCCCGACTTGAAAATCTAGTAAAACCCGACACCATGAATGAACTAAAAAGGGTGCAACAAGTCTCACCCTCTTTGATGTCAAACCTGGTGACCGCATCCCGCAGCCGGTGGGCCAGCTGGAAGTTCACCTGGGTGCCCTTCTTGTTGGGCGTGCGGGTGCCCCTGCCGCCGTCCCCTGCGGACCCCCGGCGCTGCTCCTCTCGTTCCCGGGCGTAGTACTGCCGCAGCTGCTCCTGACGGGCCTTCTTGGCCAGCTTGAGGCGCTGGGTGCGGGGCAGTGCCTCAAAGGTAGACTGGTCAATCTGGATGGTATTGGACATCTTATCGACCACTGTCAAGCAAGAGAGGATCATTACGGTTTGCTTTTCTGCTTGTCGTTTCCATTTTGAGCGGTTTCCAATATCCAATTCTGATAGTTCTTGTCCCCTGAGTGTCAGTCTCAACATTCGGACCTTTCCAAGACCTTCATTACTTTTCATTAAGTATTAACTGCTCAGCGATACAAAATCAAAATTATTGGGCAACAGAGATTTTGCCTTGAAATCTCATCAAGACCATTCAAGATCACTTTGGCCATGTTTTATTATAAATGTAACACAACATAACTTTGAACGGCATTTACAAATCTGATAAAGTGCTTACGGCACATGAATATGCATGTCCATTTAAACGCTCATTATTTCATTACACGGTAATAATTGTAACACTATTAAAACAATCCAGCTGTTTTGTACAATCAACTCAATGCACCCAGAGCATTTTGCCCTTTATATTGGAATCTGAATACTTACACATTCACAGAAGTTCTAACCACACAAAACAAGTTGCCGTATACAAATATAAGATTAATTTACATGCAAGTAATTCATCAGGCACCAAGATACAGGAAACATGCTACTGTTAGGCAACTTCACCTTTGCAGGAGAAAAAAGGTTAAATAATAAATACTCTACCTCTTGAAAAATGGACATTTCATTAGGGAACAACAATTGGCAAGATATGCAGTGACATTTTACTTTGCAATGTCTAACCTACATGTAGTGGTACATAAAATACTACATAACACAGGTTATACATATTTACATATCTGCTAGCTGAGGGGCCTTGGATGTTTCCTTCAACCAACCATACTGAAAGTTTCTAATCAATCCCATGAAACTGTAAACAAGCACATTCACATATAAAGCTACACTGAGCTTTTTTTCAAGGCAGGCACATGTACACATGTACATGTACAATGTACTTTACACCCACATCCTTTTTGTGATGGGAATACCTCTGTCCTTCCACGCATGGCTGAGTACCTACCGGTACCTACAGAGCCATTGCAATGGTAAAACCTACAGGGCCCATGAAGGATATTCAAGGGAGGCAAACAACAGAACAATGCCATAACCTGGGGTCAGCGAAACAAAGTTTTACAACCCTATAGCCGCCTAGCATATGCTGGATAATTCAGGCACAAAACAAGAGAAAGCCACAACCACCCAAAAACCTGTTGCTAGGCCTTGCCAATAATAGATCCAGTGAAACAATTTTGAATTTTTCATTTATCATAGATTAGAAAAAGCTGGGGATTCAACAAGGAAAAGACACAAAAGAAATTTTGCGAGCTAAATAATTTCAGCGCTGACTTTTTAAAGCAATGAGATCCAATTCTTTTTTCGACATTCAAAAGTGTATCTATGAGGACAATGTAAATGGAGTAAATGTGAACCTCCAAACAAGACTTATTTTTCTTCATGGCCAAAGGGGCGAAGTGGGGAGAACCCCAATTCTGTGGTTTGTCACAGGTACACAGTACAGGTAAAATGTAATCAACAAGCCATTCCAAGGAAATGGGTGTGTACCGTAAACGAGACGGCAGCACACTGTACTCATGCGGTGTAGGCTCGTCCCTCCATTCGTTGAACTTTACAGGAAATGCCAGATTGTGGGAGGGAAGTTCCTTCTTATTGCATGGCCTGCAGGTCAAAACAGTTGACTTCATCGCCCTGTCTGGCTTGTGGCTCTAGTTTCTTGGATTCATAGTCCCCTGAGCTTGAGAACCTGGAGCTCAATGCAGCTCCATTTTCTGTTGCAGAGGCATCTAGCAATCTTCCTGTGGTTCCAATGGCAACGGTTGGAAATGGAGGGTGAAGCTCGTGTTGAAGCCACAGGAGGCAACTTTTAGTTTGGCAAAAGGCCACTGACTAAGATTCCTTAACTCTAGCCATCCCAAATCCTTCAGAATCCATAATTTTTGGTGGGTTTTGATGGACTCGGTCCAGAAGGCCTGAGGTGACCAAATGTCGATGGATTATGATGGACTTGGTCTAGGAAGCCTGAAGCACTGCCAGGGCATTCAGTATCATGCTGTCATGGCAACAAAACTGATGATGTCATGCAAGCCATATGTACTACGTAATATGCAGGTCCATCAACAAAGACCATCATGCCAGTGGTCATCTTTTTAGCAAGCAACATGGACTGCACAGACAGTGCTGGATTTTGGTGGTTTTGACCCAGTGCCTAGTAAAAAGACACCAGGGAGTTAAAATTAAGTTGTAACAATTAATGGATCTGATTTTCCACGTTTGATGAGCTAGCAATCTGGGAGGACATGTGCAAAATTTCATCATGCAGGTGTAAAATAAACATGTACCATACATGTACATGTAATAAGAGCAAAATTCATGCATATGGTATTCATGTACATGCAAATGGAAATCCCACACCAGAACCTACTGTTTTGCTCAAGGAAGTACGTTTGTACAATACATGTACCATAGGTCAAGCTGTAGATGTTTACACGTGCAAAAGCTTCTGGTTTAAATCTGAAATCACAACCAGGCACCTACAGTACATATTCAGTGGGCCTAAAGACATTGTACACTGTATATTGGTACATATGTGCACATGTAAGCAAGTTCTGGTTTCTATTCAGAAGACAGGCACAATGATCAATATGAAGTATAAGCTACATGTCGGTTAGGTTATAGCCACAGGGATCAAGTGTTGACAGTAAATGTAGGTGCTTTTCTGACTGCCCATGCAAACAATCTTTGCACTTTTGTCAGTGTTTTTATGAGGCCTGTAGAACTGTTCAAAGACTTCAGTGGTCCACAAATATTTTGTATGATGTTTGTGTGTGTGACAGTGTGAGTTTCAATATCCTTCAGTGCTGTTTTTATGATGCATTTTAGTGTTTTTTCAAATGTTATTTACAAGGTTTTACACACATTTTGCGACATGTCAATCGTAGGCCCCTATTCTCTGTACAATAAAATGTTTGTGACCCTTTGGCTACAAGTTACTTTTAAAATTAAAGTTACTGTGAAATAAAAACACAGTAATACACAAAAAGTAGCAAAATCCAGTCTGAGTAAGTGAACGACAAGAGGCAATGCTACTAAAATGAATTTTTAATGAGATTATTTCAACCAAATACGTACATGTATGGATACCCCGATCTTAACACACCACACAGTATGATGACGACAGTGAATCCCTTTCAGTACACGTACATGCATAGTGGGCATTGTAGATCAGGGTTGATAATTTGATATATACGAGTACAAGTCAAGTGTAAAAATCATGTATTGTACTGCTGAGAAAAATCACCGAAAAATTTTGTTGACGAGGGAAAAAAATGTGAAAAATTGAAACAAAAACAACTGGTGAAGGGGAATCAGCCTCAAGTCATTCAAAATCAAATGCAGCTTCTTTCATCCAGCAGTTGTAACACAGTTCTAGTTTCTGTCCACACTCATATAGAGTACTCATGGAATACAGGAAACTGGGTAAGTTCATTACCAAGATGGCCTTTTCGGTTCAGGCACTTCAAAGAGAAAAACAGGTCTTTTTACGCTAAGCTGAAATTTGCCCTTCTGCTCAACGAGTCCTATATTGTAAGTCCCCAAAACAAAATAAAATCATAAACAAACTACATGTACACATACACACTTTGAGTTCAGCAAACACCATGTACTAGGCAACCTCCACAAAACAGGTGCAATGTTCAAATACATGTACATTGTACATGTACATTTCACAAGATTTAACTGCCTGTACCCCAACCAGGACCAGATGCAAGAGCTCAAAGATTTCATCGTACACAAAGCGAACCAAAACAGAAAGAACTTCTATGGCAGTTTTTGTCCCCCATCCAAAGAGAGAGAGAGAGAGAGAGAAATCTAGCAAAGGTTTGACAGATAGCATTTAGAGTGCTCAGCCGCTTGAAGTGAAAAACCCCAAGCCCGCATATTTTGCCGTGGAAGTCATGGAGGAAGGAAATTACCCTCCGATTACCTCCTGTTCATCCCCTCAGACAGGAACCGCTTGGGCTGTTTCTGGCCTCGCTTGCGCAAAACAGAGAGAGAGAAGTTCCGGCCCCTTAATGCCAACCTCGTGATTCTGGGGATCACCCGCAAAGAAAAAAAAAACCTTCTAATCTTGCCTCAAGCCCCCGTGGGCTGGGTCGTCAAGTCTGGATCGGGAGATAACACCTTGATTCCTTCGTTTCCTCCCACACTGCCAGGAGATTGGACAATCCAAGACCTATCCATTGCTAACATGTCGTACAGTACTTCCGTTATGTTAACAGCACAGTTAAAGCATCCTCCATGGTTAAACTTAAAGGGAGGGTCCAGAGGTGAAACTGGAAGTGAACATTGACCCCAACTAATAATAGTCAGAATCTAGTTTAAGATGTTTTAACATGACGTTTCACATGCTTAGCCAACATGTGCTGTGGGAGACACATGAGCAAAGAACTTACTGAAAACACCACATACGACAAATGCACATGTAGTATACACATCATGTACAGATCACGTGCAGATCACCACGGTGCCTCTGTTGTTTTGTGTCTACCAGTAAATAATATACTGGAGTTGGCGAGACGATTTTGTTTGAGTGCAAAGTAACACTGAAGGGCAAAAGATTACACAAAAGATCCAAATTTGGCAAAAATTCTGAGTTCTATTTCAATGTCTGTAAGCTGGTGCAAGGTTTCTTTCTTTAACCCTAATTGCTCAAGAGTTGCTGGACCTAACCTTCCCCATTCACACAAAGTTAAACACCCACATGGGACTTTGTGCACAGAGGCTGTTGGACTTGGAGTTTTTCTGAGGTATGCCAAACCCAATGCAAAAGCCAGCTGTTATGGGCCTACCAGACGTATCCCCACAGAATTGAACACTTTACTACTGTATAATTCTGTGTGGTTGGGGAAGGTTGGGGTTAAGCTCATTAACTTAACCCAAACACCACTGACATCCTTCAGGCAGCACATGGTACTTCCTACATGTATGTAGCTCTCCAACATGATACCTTGTTTGCTGTCTGCCCAACCAGATGTACTGACATCTGTGATGCAGATTTAAAGCACGTAATATCCATTTCCAATCCTGGTATGATCAATTTGGTATCAACATTGCCCACAGTGTGCAAAAAAAAATCCATAAATACATACATGCACATGCATTGCCTAAGGGACAGTGGAGGACTCCACAATTTCAATTTATCAGGTTTATAGTTGGGATTCAATGCTACATGAGTCAAGGGCAAATTCTGCACCAAAAACTTTCAAAATTTCCTCTAAACATGAACATGTGTACTTGATATACTCGTAACTGCACATGTGATGACAATTGTGACAGTGAAAAACGTTGGTTCACACAAGTCTCAGACTGTTTAATCCCCTGCCGGATCAGACTTCCAAGGCCTGTCCCATGAGAAAAAAAAACCTCATAGCCTTCAGAACAAAATTATCCCGTCCGTCCGTGATGCACAAGGAGCTTGTTGACAAGAAACCAATCGACCATGACTAACTGTGAATATTGTACATGTACCTTTTCTATCGGGCATGCTACCGTAATTACACTGTATCACTGTGGCCTCCAAACTTCAATACGAGCAATTTCATGCAATTGTTTTTGAAGTGCAGCCAAAACAACTAATGACATAACTGATGAACTCATGCATCACTTACGAGCATTTATGCCGTCGAACAACACTTTCCGCATGTTTGCTGCTGAGGTTCCAGACGGTGGGGATGATTACAAAATCCAACTTGCCTGGCCAAGGCTCAATGAAAACCTCCTTGCTTTCCGTCCATGGCATAGTAAACATGAGTAAATCAAGCAAACACACAGTGTTAACTATCTCTCTGGTATGCGACAGAAACTTTCAATTTTTCCTATAGGTCAGTTTCAATGTAACTTCTCGACAAGCACGCTCAGAAATGACAGTTTCAGTTGGACAGAGATTAACAAACCCAATTTTTTCAAGTTCCAATCACAGATATCCATACATGTAAGTGTATACACACATCACCGAAAGAGGCATTATTATTTGCTTACGAAGCAAAGGTTTGGTCACCAGCATGCACACTTATCAATCCGCAGAAAGCAAGTCTGGAACACAATGCCAGTTCGAATCGCTTGAGTTTTTCAGTCATTCAGGATGGAAGTTCTCCTGTCTCCAAAAGTGACAACCCTGTAGCTACTTTTTGCTATTTGCTGTCCTCTCCAGCCACACAACTCTGCAACTTCATAACATATCATCCCAAGAGTTACCAGCAGACACCAACAGCTTTTTCTCGCCAGCAGTGGGAGATACAGTGACTGGTGTCAAGAGTTTGTGTACCCCCAACTGTCAAGCTCGCCAACCATGGAACAATGATGCTGGCTAGCTGCATTGAAGATCCGCTACTGCAGCACAGTGCACAGTGGCCGGTTACCTCCTATGTTCTGTTCCCTTCTGAGAGCTGCTGCAAGTCTGACCGTCCTTTATATACATGTAGCCGACCCACTGGTGTTTGTGAACAACTGCTTATCAGACTGCTTTTGTGTGATATGCCAGGCCAATAAAGAATGCCGGGAAAGCAATGACAATAACTTACATGTACCTGTACATGACTGTACACTTGGGCATCGTTCATTCACCCTGAAATGTATGTATTAAAGGGGAAACAAGAGCTGAGGTTCCAAAGTGTTTAAGCATGTACATACTTGTTAGAGTAATTTACCACTGGTCAACGTTATGGTAGTAATGCAATGTACGCGTACACATAACTTTCTGTAAAAGAAAAATGTAGAACATTTGATCACATGTGATTAAAGGCAGGCACGTAGACAGGCTGCTGACTTTGTGCCAAGTGTAAGCATTGCGTCTTTTGGTAGCATGGCACCAACTTTGATCCTTAATTAATCAAAAGCTGACCAACTGTGTACAAATATCAACAGTATACTGGAGACACCGATTCATACATTTTAAAATAGAGTTGGGTGGTGTCCGTATTACTCAGGTGCAGTTTGAAACTGCAGTTTACTCTTGGGTAATGTGCTGGCTACTTTCATACTGTAGACTCATCTCAAGCCGCAAAGTATCACACGGCACATTGTCTATTACTTGGTGGGCTACGCTTCCCCCCCCCCCACCCACCACACAATTACACGTACCTGCCAATGTGTTGTGTACACACATAAATGTGTACTTGAAATTATAAAGTTTTCTCTGAGGAGGCAGGATTTTGTGGACTCTTTTTTTTCCTAGGTGCTGATAAAAAAAAGCTGTCAGAGAGACTCGAGAACAAAAAAAAAACATGTACATTCTTGCTAGACCAAAATGGGCAAGTGTAACCATTAATTTGTGGCAAGCAAGTTGCCAGTAAAAGCATTTAACTGCAACTGGATAATTTTATAAAGCACTAAAAAACCAAGAGCAGATCCGTGTTGTAGTCAAGTACTTTTCAAGTACCAAATTCTCTGTCAAGATCTGGTTGTGATGGAAAAGGCTGAAGAACATATTCAATGGCAAATGCAAACAGTAAGATCACAAAATAATCTGACCTCATCAGACCATCACTTTTTCGTGAAAATTAAGTTTTTACAGCAAAATTGAAGTGTGGTACACGGCCGAGTACTTTCCTAGTACTTTTCTTCTGAAAACTTAAATTTATTTAAAACTTAACAGGGGAGTCTGAAGTCTCAAATTTCTGTTGCAATCCTACCTTTGTGCATTAACCATCAAATATCAATGTTCTTAGCTTTTTCCCCTCCTAACCAGGTCAATATTTGACAGTAAGTGTGGTACTTGAAAAGTACTGGACTACAACACTGGTGTGGATGCAAGTACGGCATGCCTGTGCCAACTCAATCCATTCCAAATAAATCAATTAGAGCTAGCGCGCACCTTTAAATGCACCCAACCCCCATAAAAAGCCACGGCGAAATCACTCCTTTCCAGCAAGTACGGTACCACAATATGACTGCGGCACAATAACCACTGTTTATCCTTCTCCGCGCCTTGCTCACGGTACGGTGACTCAGCCTCTACCTTTTTTTTTTTCAATCTTTGGAACCACCCGACTGGTTCCGATGAATGGGTCACCAGAGAAGAGGGTCGCTGCCTACAAACCAGCCATGTACATGTATGGTCATTACACTGGCGATTACTATTGTCAGCAAAAATCAGAGAGTTCCTCTTTTTCCATTACAACACTTGACACATTTAGGGGAAATAAACAGCAGAAAGAACAAGGAGCAGGACATAAGTAGATCGATGACGTAAAACAGCATGACATCAGCAGTTGTCTGTGAATAGCTTTCAAAATCACTGAAAATATACATATACATGTAGTATTCAGATCCTGGATTATTTTCGGCCCCAAAAAGTTGCAAGACTTCCTCCTTGTTTGTCTGACATTTGTGCAACTTCATGGGAGACTGGCCAAGCGTCTGCAACAGTCACAAGTTCGGCCACTGAAAGGTCTAGAGCCACTAAACTTGTGGGCTGTAACTTTGTAAGGTGTTGAAGTGAAGTCTGTGAGAGTGCACTCCTTCTCGGTTGAATTTCCAATTGTCAGTACAAAAAAAATTGAATGGAGTTTTTAAAAAAAAAAGTCCCCAAGCACTTGTCCAAGATTGTCCAAGTCCTTTTTAATCTGGTAAATTTTGAGCCGATGCCAACTCTAGGAGGGAGCCTGATGTGGAAGTCAGGGCCACTAAGGCCTAATATTCCCAATCCTCCAAGGCAAAGAACGTAACGCCTTCAAGATGTATACTCCTCACCTTCCATCACACTCATTCCCTGTTCCTTCCCCTACAAGAAGACTTACTTCTGAAAAGGTCATTAGATAATAAAGCGGCATACATTGTAAACATTCCCTATTTTAAGCTACTTACATGTAACTGACTTAAGTACAGCACATGAAAACAAACGCAAAAAGTTCCATATATGGACAACATTTGAGGCCCTGTGCACAAAGCTACGGGACTTGGCTGAAAAAAAACAGAGTTTTCTTAGTAAATTCTTTAGAATTTTTCTATTAGCTAAATTTCACTTTCTAGGACATGTTATTACTTTCTGACGGCTGTTGTAATGTTTTAAGGGGAAATTTGAGTTGTCCACACATGGAACTCTTTCCAAACAAACTTACAATACATGTGCACCTGTTTGATATCTCTTGTAGCCAAACGTCTGCTACATGTAGAATGGTCTTGTACAAATACACACCGTACAATCCCATTCAGCACTTTATAAGTCCACCGCAGTTAACAACTTTTCTCAAAGTTCTTGTTACTGAATACTAGACGTCCTTGCCTGCCCGTACGTACTACTGTTTCATGTAGGAGAACAGCGTTATGATAGTCAATCAATGCTTACAATCTGAATGAACTGATTCATGCATTAGTCACAAATCCGGGAAAGAAGGGGTGACGCAAACAACCAGTAGTTTCCATTGCACCCAGGCCCGCAGTGCTGTATTAGGGCATGACATAATATACTATACATGTACATGTACTGTACACCATGTGCACGCAGACAGGTACAAACATGGATGGGAGTTGTCATCCTTGTTAAAGCCTGTGGGTTATGTAACCTCAACAACACCATTGCACAAAGACTACCTCCATGGTCAAACTAATGCAGCACTAAAGTCTTAATACATGTTGATAGATGCTGCTTAACTGATAAGCACAGATGGCTGTGCAAATTGTAACAAATGTAAGCCCTTGGATAAACACTGATTAGCAGGCACCTGCAGGGGTTTTGAGAGGATACACCAGATGCAATTACTATGTACATGTAAGTGTCCTGTACATTTTTTATCAAACAAAAGCGAGGCCTGTCAAACCACCCACATGCTATAGTATCTTCTATTCTATTCTAACCCTGACTTCTTGCCATTCGTGACCGGCTCTAGAAAAATGGGTCGTAAATTGCCAGATTCAGGTTATGAGTTTTTGATATGGCTGAATAACCCCCCCGTAGTGCGCTGCGTTCTCCAGACATACAGACATTTGTCTATAATATATCCACATTTTCGGATTCACTTTTTGAGAAAAAGCTCATGGAATGTAGCGCTTCAAAACACAATACTTTATTCATCAGTATCCATGTTTGTAGTCATTCTGAAAATACAAATATTATAGAAAGTATTGAAGGAAAAAACACAAAATCACGTTTTTGAAGAAATTTTGCCCTCTCCAAACAGAACAGGCCATTACGCGTTTTGACACTGCCTGATTTGTAACCCTTTTTTGCAGAGCGGGTCACATTTTAACTCAGTGGACAAGCGCAGTGAATGAAAGTACAGATGTGTGTAGCCAGCAGCATCAACTCCTACCCATAAACTCTCTTCAACAACTTTTATCACAAGTACAGACATCTACGTGTGGTAATGGCTTTGCCAAAGGTCTTCAGTGGGTTTATGCTTACTGCAAGCAAAACTGCAAAGTCTGGCAAGTTGAAATGTGTCTAGGGATTTGAAAAAAAAATTACAATGAAGAACACAAACAAGGGAATAGAAAAACCAACGTTACTTCAGTATTAATGAAAGCGGATTTAGTGTATTTTTTTACAGACTGTTGACATTTTTTCAACAAATTTGTTTACTAACAACTTTCTTGGGGTTATCCTTGACCTCTCAGACCTATATATAGAAACAACTGTAAAAGCTGATGACTTTAGCAGACTGTAGACATAGGAACTCAGTAATGGTTCTGGGTGGGTTTTTTTTGGGGGGGGGCTGTAAGGTTTGGTAACCTGGGTCATGTCAGATGAATGCTACCTCAACAAAAATGCTGGCACATGCCCAAAAAAATTGGACCAATGCATCTTACAGTGCCAACAAATTCAAAATAAATACGGCACCTTTTTCTACAAACAATCCAGTAAGCCTCGAGCTGGACCAAGAGAAGGTGCACTTTCCCTAGCAATGGAGGCTCCTTTGGTAGGAACTGCACTCCGCTGGTTCACAAACAACTATGAAATGCACGTGTTACGGTTGCGTCACGACCAACGAAATGAGTTCTCAGAGGCAGATCTAAAGGGGGGTTGCAACCCCCCCTTCAGCCTCGGACTAAATGGAACTACATGTACCAGTGAAATGACAGAAAATGAGCACCAGAAAAGTCCTGGACAAGGATTGTGCCGTTCATCTATCCACCTATAGTTAAGCAATTACATCCATGCTCTTAGATTTGAGGGGAAATTAATATCGTAAGTTTTGAAGTTTTCTTTTCATCAGGGAACAATGCATGATGCTTTCAGACCCCCTTAGCAGGGCATCCCTTCAGTACACCCATCAATTCCCCCCTCCCCCGGTTTCCTGAAAGCTACATGTAGATCCACCTCTGGTATACCTGACCATCATGGCTCTTTTCAACCAACGACGAGGCAGATACCCTCAGCTACAGTCAAATGATACATGGAGCTAGTAGGAATTCAAATATATCATGAAAGACCACACGCAAGAAGTACACACAGCAACAGTAATAGGTCTCTAAAGAAAAAAAACTAGAAACAAGCTTGGATTGGTTGAACCGTCACAGTGTCCAATAATTCTTTGACTTCAAGATTTGTCCATTATTTACACTTGATGTATGACACTTCTGAACAACTATGTTTTCCACTGACTTCTCTGATACATGGAGGAATCATACTGCTTATGATTATTTTATCAGATTACCTACCGGTACTTTACACTTGTTTAAACATCATTAGTCACGAAGGCAAACTCTGTTCACAACATGATGACCCTGTGCATTTATCAATATACGCAGACTTCGTAAGCTTGTGCAATTTTGGTTCAACCCCAGCCGCCTAGGTCCTTTTGGCAAGGATGCATCCTCAATCCTTCAAAATCCTCTAACTGCCCCTAGGGAAAAATTGGATACAGTCACCCAAAATCTTCTGATATTTCTTGAATATGTTCTATAGAGGGGTGCCCACTGTGTAATCCTTCAAAATCCTCTGGCAATTCCTCTAATTATGTCGAGGCAGTGTAAACGGCATCCTGCAGTAGTAGGGAGGATGTGGACATGAATTTATGCATGGCTGACCATAAAAAAAAACACACAAGATCTAACCTCTGATCTTGAGACAAAGTGTCCTTCGCAATCAGCAATGCAACTTTGCCATGTAGCCAAAATCCTCCAAAATCGCCCGGAGGACTTGGAAGGATTGAGAAAGTGGTCCAAACATCAAGTCATTCAGTACAATTTCAGAGGAATATTCTCACTGATGTTCGTGCTTGCAAGATGCCGTTATTTGTATGCTTCCCTGAACCGCTGGCAAAGTACAATGTCCATGTATCATCAATTCTGCACATTCTGCGCAAAAGTGAAAATTGGTCACCGACCTCATCATCATTTGATATCCATAAATGGAGATAATTCAAAACAGGAGAGTGATAATAATTACTACAGATAGCGTCTACCTTTTATGTGCAAGTCCTTTGGGGGGAAAAAAGTTCTTTTTGTTTATGAATGACCATTAATTTGAAGTTGGAAAAGGGTAACTAATTACTACTGTGCTTTCATGTTGAACTACATCCCTGTGTTTTTTAAAAACACATCACCTAATTCCACTGAGATGGGCTACTACTGAATTCCACGTTTTACAATAATTTTCAGATTATTCCAAATATCACAGATAGTGTGAATTCTGTATATCTGGTCACACAGGTTCTCTACAAGTGTTTCCACCTTTTTAGTTTTATGTTGAGTGTTTTTAAACTCTAAATGGTTTTACACTTTTTGGTTACCTTGAGTGTTTTCCTACCTCCATGCTTTTACTGTGCAAAAAGTATCAGTGCTTACAGGGCCATAGTTCTTGTGAATGTCTCCCATTCCATTTCTGTGCTAATGCAAATTGGACACCGTAGGCCTGTCTGGAGCCTGCAGGCCAGTTCAGACTTCAGGCAAATGCGAAAGCAAAGCGAATTTGATGTCACAACAACTTTGTAGTGAAATTTACTTGAGTTAAAATTTGATCAACTTTTACAAATTCACAACATAAATATTTCATCTGGCATCACTAATTTGTGTTCCCCAAGCTCTACACAAAGTATGAACTGACCTAAACTGATGCCATCCAAGGCAGAAACCTGTATTACACCGATTTCTGCATGATCAAAATCTGCCGTAAATTTGAATATTTTGCCATCGTAATTTTTGCTGTGATTCTTTGCAGATTCTTAAAGTTCATGATGGTAAGCCAATCATGCCAATAGCAGATTTCTCAGGAAAGTTTTGACTGAAAAATATCAAGTTCACAATGAATTAGAACACAAAATCCTGAATGAACATTATCTTCTGTACTGAAATCATGGCAACAGAAATCCCTCATTTGTCAGGAAAAGTATGTAAATCTCCATTTTGATTATTTTTTTCAAGTTTAATTTAAAGTGTACTTTTCAATGAGATCAACCGAGAGAGATGCCAGTTAGGTTAGTTTTCTTACATTCAAGAGAAGCAGCAAGTTGTGCAAACCATGTTCCCAAATAAATCTTCACGATTATGGACAATTCCAACAAAAGAACGAAGTGTAAGTTGTCTCCAATCTCGAGCCACTCGTCACATGAGATTCAAACCATATTTAGACAAAGTCAAGGTCCTAACCTGGGTTAATGTCATGTAGCCTGCATCATGGACGTTGGTTGGTTTTAGGTTTTCATTAAAGTTTTTCCGGTATTTTGCACTCACCCAGAAAAATGTTCGTTCCCGACGGAAATAGATTGGACTTCAAAGGTATTCATGCATACACAGTGTAAACCTATGTCTTCGGCAGACGAGTGAGGGTTTGGCTGGAACTTGTGAGTCACAACCATGACAACACATGCCCGGAACTTTCACGCAAACGGTATTACTGCATGAGTTTCTACCACAAAACACCTGCTGAACAAGACAGTGGGGCACCTTGACGAAAGCTCTTCTGAGCTGTAGAGCTCAGCGGTTACCTGACTGTTTCCTCACTTGTTAGACCCTGAGGGCGCTATGCACTCTTTCTGTGGCACTTTTCGAGGGACTTTGAACCAATCACAATGCTTTCCTGGGCCGGTGTCCCTAACTGAAGCTTAGCAGCTTAGTGGGATTTCAAGCACTGCTGTTAGCATGTGTCAATCCGGAAGCGTATTACTGCTAACGCGAAAAAATATTTCATCTCGTTTAAACGACTTATTATCTCGTTTAATCAACATACATGTCGATTTTTCTGCGTTCATTCTGAACTGAATCTGCTTGCCCTGAAGAATGTACTCAGTTACCGCAAGCTCGGCAATCACATATTTCAGAGCACTGATTTCATATTATATTCTTGTCGATATTCTGATCACGGTTCTACGCATCCCTTCCATATTTCTCTGATACATCTAGATATCTCGTTTAAATGAGATAACTTTGTCATTTAAACGAGATAATTTTTTTTCGCGTTGGCAGCAATACGCTTCGGTGGTTCATAGGCCTAATGATGCAACATAAGAAAGACCTAAACCTCACCATCTGGCAGTAAATTCAAAGTTCGGCCGCTTTGCGCGTTTAAAGCTTTCGCAAACCACTGGCCCATTAGGAACTTTTTCAGTGTTTTTTTATAATGTAGTAACCAACGAATAAGGTATCATCAACTGATAATGTATGACTGACTGACAGTGTGGTCGAATTTTATCGGATAATGCATGCCTGGCGACGGAAAAGTACATCAACCAACAACTCCAAATTGACCGATAATGAATCAGCATGGGGAAAGGTGGGTTAAAAAAAAGCAAGCCGTCCTCTTTTGGTAAGATACAGAATAATTTGTGTCATTTTGAGTAAGCTGTATTGTCTCACGGTATTCTAATTGGAGAAGATGGGTACCCGCGTCATTGGTGGGCCAGGCACTTGAGGTTTTGGTTCAATCAGGCTTAATTCAAGCTGTACTTACAGTGCTTTTGCAAACTATTGATTTTCTTTTCTGAACGAACATTAAAGGATTATGATGTCCTGTAACGAATAAATTTTTGTGTTTGTATTTGCAAATACGGTTGGTGGCATTTAACATTGCGCAAATGGCGTAAAGAAATTCCAAACGTTCTGAACGAATTTGTAACACTTTCCGGGGTATTGAATTGACTTCTGTGATGTGGGATATGAGGTTTTGAAGACTCGAGTGACGTCTAGCGTTCGTTCGCACGATAGGGCCTATTCAAGGCCAATTAACTTATTAGATGTCAAAACGGTGAGTGTGGCATGCGTTTTGTCACCCTTTCTGGGATCGTTCTTGGCCGATAAAAAACCAGTACAGTGTATTCATAACGGTCATAAAGTGACATCAAGTTATACGCACCACGCTATTTAAACACACCTCTGCGCCCCTTGACACTTCAAGAGCAGGTGCCAAGCAAGTTGTACCTGTATCAAAATAAGTGTAGCCGACATTGGCTATGTTTTTTCTACTCTCGATCACTACATCACTGTTGGTAAAATAACACTAACTCCACATGGCACGATATCAATTTGAAATTTATGGTACATTTCCTAATATTGTCTCGGTCTTACGTTTAGGGAAATGAAATTTAAACTCTTGGTTGGGATCGACTTGAACATTATTCCAACTCCCTAAAATAATTCACTGATTCCTAACCAAGTTTGTTCCACTTTGAGCAGCGACGCCGTCGCTTATTGGAACGTAATCTCATCAGTTAATTAAAGGCACTGAACTCCACTTCCCTCCCGTCCATTGCATTCACACCTTCTGATCCATTTCCGTCAATTTTTAGATGTGTTTTCGGTTGATACATGATCCGTCGACAAGTAATACGTTATCAGTTACAGATTTTTTTTATTGTTTGTAGGGTTGTTTGTTTGTTGTATGTTTGTTTGTTGGTATGTTTGTCTGTTTGCTTTTTGATTGTATTAAAGGCGGTATATACATGTATATAACCCCCAAATAATGGGGTAACTATACTTCCTCTCGCAGGGGCGTGTCCACCGCTGCTTTATCATTTGGGTTGATGAAAGTAACCCCGTATACACATTGGCGCATGGGGCACTGACAGGAATGGTGTACATGTACATTTAAGTGGATTAAGACGTTTCTTGTGCATGTATGGAAAGTAACGAACTCGCCTCATGAAAAATATTTCTGCCACATGAATAATGTTTTAAAAACGAGTCATGTGGGACTATTTAAAATTGACAAATTTTGTCCATAAAGAATTGTAAAATCTCTCAGAGTGATTAATTGAACATGTGGGTACTCATTGATAAGTCATTATATTCCGGGTGAAAAGCTATTTTAACACTATCATCCAAGAACAAAAGCTTCCACGAAACGAGCCGGTACGTACGTCATGGCATGATAATTTTATGTAAATTTCTGACATTGCGCAATGTCATGCACCCACATGTGTGCATGACACCGGCACTTTTTCACCTGCTTCAGTATTCAAATATTACGGCGCTTATGGTTTTCTTCACATTTACTGATACTGGAAATAAATTTATCTATTTCCAAAGTTCAAAAAGAAATTTTTGGAGATTTTCTAGATTTTCAGTTTTTTCAAACTGCAAACTATTGAAGATTTTAGCGATTTCATTAGCAACTGGATCTACACCGGATAGCGTAGGCATACACTTATTAAAAGCACGTTCGTTCGCAAGCGCTCAGTCTTGATCCTCCATCCATCGGTCTTTTTCCCGCTGTGCATACAAGAAGAATGTCAAACGATTACAAAGAGTCTATTCCAGGGTAGGTATTTCCCCCTGATTTTTATAAATCTGATTTAGAAATATGTAGTCGATTTTCCTTACATATTATGTATAAACGAAGTTTGCTACAAAGTCTCAAATTGCTGATTTTGTGTTGTTTTTTGAACAAAAAACTTTGAGGTAAGATGGCGATATGGTCGATTTCCTGCCCACGACGACAGCACGTGCTCACACAAAAGTGCCTGTCCTCAATCTGCGATATCGTTTCGAATTTGTGTAACTATTCTCAGGAAAACATAGACAATTTTATGTTGGTGTCAAAAACATTGTGGAATGTTCTTTCATGTCGATGTTGTGAGGTTTTTCGTATTTTGCATTTTATTTGTCATCAACGTTCGACTTCAAGCTCGTCAAGCTGGCACCGACATGACCAATTGTGATAGTAACATGGTGAACGTGTCGTGTAAAGAACGTGATGAATCAGCATCTTGAACATGTTGAAAAGGTTCGACAACCTCAACGAAATTTAACATTGTTTGTAGTAGCAGCGCCTGTTAACTTTTTTAACCTTTCAAACTCAAGGTTCGGTCGGCAGGTTTTTCATGACACTTGTGTATAGTGTAACACCTGAAACTGATGTCTGATGACATGGGCGTAGCTGGGCAGTGTCCACCGTGGGCCCTTTGTTAAAGTGGACATGTTGGCCCATGATGGTTGGACATGTTGGATAGAGAACGTCACAAATTTGATATTGAAGTTGGTGATCAGTTGCTACTGAAGCCTCCTTAGCTTACTGTACCTTAACATGCTTTTAAAGATTTTTACGTTTATAAATGTCTCTTCCTCATTCCAGAATTTATGGTTTTATTATATTTTCGTAAGATTTCCCATACACAAATTTATTTTTTGTTCTTTTAAACTTGGCATCAGCCATCAGAAAGAGGTTACCTGTCCCAGAAGGTCAATTCAGGTCTAGCTTGGAAAGTATTGAAGCATTTACTTTAAAAAAATTGATTTTTTAAACAAGTCTCACAGGGTTTGTGTGGAGGGTGTTAAGTACGGTCTAGCCAGGTGGACTCCCTGACCGTTCTATGTTACGGACGGATTCCAGGGTACAAAGGGTGAAAAATTTTGTAACTAAAATTTGCAACATTTCAACCTTTTCCAAGGAGCCAATTTCACGTCTGTAACTCAACACCACCAAAGACAAAAACGTGAAAATAAAGTCGGGCTTAACGTTAATTCTTGCCATTGTTTTGGACTGTTCTCAGCCGTTCTCCAGTGCAGTTCGTACAGTATGCGCGCGCAAGAGTGTTGTAGGTCTCCAGACCTTTTTTTCAATCTCGGTCTCGCCCTGTCAGAGTCTCGGTCTTGGGAGGGCCCAGTCTCGGTCTCGAAAGCGCTGGTCTCGGTCTCAGATGCCATAGTCTCGGGTCTCCCTCTCGAGACCAGTCGAGACCATAACAAAATGTGCATCTAGCTACCACGCATGCCCGCGGTTGGAGAAGGCAAAATTACCTCCGCTCGAGTGAAATCTTCAACCACTGATATAAATACAACACAGTAATGTTCAGATTTTTTTGCGATAAACAACGCAATTGATGCTGGAATGAAGACTAGTCAGTGCAGCATGGTGCAACCTTGTCTCAAGTTGTTACTTTATTTTCAATCCAGAGTAGCCATGCTGCTTGACACCATGGAGATGAGGTTGTGAATAGTGGAATTTGCACTCTAGACTGGCTCCCATTCCCTACGTGGTCTCCTGCTGAACGTAGGGCCGGGATGGGAACCAGTCTGTGTGTGCGCACGCTATGAATTGTGTACATGTGTGAAAGTGCTTTCATTCCGTCTTGTATGTGGTACGTGTTGTTCTGGTAGTTTTGTTACGGTACATCTTTTTGGGTATTTGTTTTTCAGTATTTTGCTTACAAAAAACAGTCTAAGGATATTTGTTTTAATGTTCTCATATCATTTTGGATACTCTTAGGTTGAAAATGACCAGACCAGGGAAAAAGTAATGCAGGATCAATCATAAAAGAACTACGATATTCTTTAACACATTTTTGACCTAGGCCTATTTGTGTGTGTTTGTTTATGCTAATGTTTTCATTTTATTTCTTTTATACTTAATTGTACTGCCATCTGTTTGTCCCTATTTACCTTTTGGTAATAACTAAACATTGGTTTATGGTTGGTCTTGGATGTTGTGGTCTTGGTCTCAACCTGCAAAAGTCTCTGTCTCGAAGTCCTGGTCTTGGTCTTGAAGGAGTAGGTCTCGGTCTCGTATGCCTCGGTCTTGGTCTCGGACAACATTGGTGTGCAACTATTCAGCGTACAAGATTCCGACCCGTGTACCTGCACATCAAAACTACATGTTCTGACTGGAACTAGTGAAAGCGAAGTCTAAGCGAAGCACCGATTTTATATTATATTCTTGTCAATACTCTGATCACGATGCTATGCAGCCCTTCCATATTTCTTTAAGCGAATTCACTACTTTCGAAAACGCTCACATAAAGCACGCATCACACGACGGCACAGTGTTTCTCAGCCATGAGTAGCGTTGATCTCCATGCCGAGTACACACAACATCGGGCCGGGGGCGAGGCTGTGGCGTGCGCTGGTGACTGTTGGCCTAGTTACTTGCATGCAAGCCGAGTCTGCTGCGGCCAATACGGGATAGTTAAAATTCATGATTTGTACAAATCCTGGCCATTTTTTAGCATGTATTATGTGTTAACAAGTGGACTTAAAGACAAACGAAAGGTGTCCACAAAATTTGATAGAAGTTAAGGGACCCGGCAGTTCCGTGTCGAGGGGAGAGGGTATTGTCCAGCAAGGCTTTGGCACATTTCTGTTGCTAGCAATTTACCAATATCTGTTGATTTGTTTCATTTTAAAAGTTATACCAAACACAGTTTTGAAGAGATGGCGAACTTTTCCAGAAGGCACTGTCTAGATAAATTTTTTTTTAATAAACTAGACTGATATGAGAGTCAAAATCAGCGGTGAACAATGATGGTCTCTTGGGCCTGCATTTAAAAACGAAAAATCACCAACTTTGAGGTTTAAAAATGTTGACACAGTCTAGCTATCGGTCCATTGCTCTAAAATCCAACTCGTCACTGTCACTTACCAAATCAGTCTGCTTATTGTATGTTTAGTTTACGAATAAAAAAAATGAAAGGCTTATCAACTGCACGGTTTTTGCGTGATCGCTACCTACTGCACGTGCACGCCAGTACTGCCTCCGCATACTGTGTTCTCCATCAGTATAGCATCACTCTCGCCTGTTCATCACGATCATCATGCCCGCAATGAAATCCTCTTTTTATGCCTCAATTATCAAGATAAGTTACTGTTTCATATTAATAAAAATCAGATCTCTACACTATTGTGTATTTATGCATCTTTAACTAATAAAATTCTACGAACGAATTCAACATGTGAAACACTTCAAAGAGAGATCTTATAAAATAGCAGCCTGTGTCGCAAATTTATGATGTTTATAAACTGAAATTTTAAAGCAGAACAAAATCTGAACATTTTAGGGGCAACCAATAGTGGGTTAATTGGTCAGTCTGAAGCCCCCAATCCGACAAGAACGGAACTGCATTTTTATATATCGGCTCGACAGCAGGTGGGTACCAGTCACGTCCTCGGTGTAGCAGGTGAGCAACAGACCTTCAATGGAAATTGCGCACGCCTAGTGCGTGCATGCAACTCGGATTTTTTTCTGTCCTGAATGTGAATGTGCGTGCACTTTACAACTAGACTCGAGAACGGATGAATTGCGTCTAAAAAAAGTGAAGTTGTCTCTCACTTATTTTCCTTGATTTTGCAGTCCTTGGTTCCTTCTGAAATTCCTAAACCCCCCCCCAGACATATAGATAAAGCCACAAAGAACTTGCAAATGTGAAAATTAGTTTCTTCAACAAGGGAAATCAAGAACAAATTAGGACCAAATTTGTGGTCGTTGTGTACACAACTTTTATACCCTGGACATCAGTCGTAACGAAATGAAGACAACGTCCAATCTGAGCTAAGTGCAGCCGTGCTATTTTGTGTCAACAAAGCGTCAACAACCTGCAAATACCCTCTACAGATTTAAAAGTGGTTTTATCACATTTCCGAGACTCTTAGCACTTGCCATTGTGTAAAAGAAACATTGAATTTGCTTCTTGATTCTCAAGGGAAAAGGGAATTTTTTTGCAATGTATGAGGCCACACAAAAGATGGCGGCCGGTCAGACTCCACAAACTAGAGATATGATACACTGACTTTGATGTGTAGGAGCCTAACTAACATTGTAAATCAAAGTTGAGCTGTCTTGCATGAAACCCAACCTAAAAGATCATGAAGGTGGCATATTGTTGCATTGCGCAGTGCACCGGGGCGTATTTGCCCTGAGCCGGATCAGGAGAAGGCGCGATTTTCCCAGCAGCATGCACTCCTTCGTTGAGAACTGCACTTAGCTGGTTCACAAATGACTGTGAGATGCATGCATTATGGTCGCATTGCTACCGACAAAATGAACACTCCCCACCGACAGCTCTTTTCGACCATCGAGGAGGGTACTTTTTGCTCAAGTGGGATTGGATAGATCATTACGAACAGTGCTATCGGTTGTCGGCTGTCAGTTTCTGTCCATTTTTTAAACTGCAACCCGTGTTGGATGATCTCCAGCTCACAAGTTCACCACCATGGAGCGTGGCAGCTACATATATGTTACATAGTTTGTAAATGTTTGTTTCATGAGCCTGCTGGTCTCTGCAAAGTGGTGGAGCTGTTACGATCAGGAACTTTATGATCGAATGAAGGGTGGGGCTTCTTGCAAGTTAGATTATAATCAAGAGTTCCTGTTCAGTTCAGAATTAGTCTACAGTTTGTAAAATCCAAGGATTAACCCTAGTCCTTTTTATCAGGAACCATTCCCAATCCTCCCAAATCCTCAGATTTTCGACATGATAAAGTTCCATTCAGCCTCAATCCTCCAAAATTTCTTGGAAATGTTATTTGGAGGTGTGCCTACTGCCTGAATCCTTCAAAATCCTCTGGCAATTCCTCTTATGTTGAGGCAGTGCAAACGACATTCTTGAGCAGTGCGGTTGGTTCAAAAGAAATATCGGGCTAAATTCATGCTTGACTGAGCAAGAACAACGCAAGGTCTAACCCACGACCTTCACTCATGGCATCCTTTGCAATCACCCATGCACCTTTGCCAATTACCCTCAATCCTCCAAAATCCTCCAAAATCCCACCCCAAGGATTTTGGAGGATTGAGGAGGGCTAGGATTAAAGGGGAAATAATTCCATGTATGGACCCTGCTTGACATAATGTACATTGTCAAGCAGAGGAATCACCGAGGGACAATGAAAAGTCCATTCTAGATTTGAATCATGCTCAAAAAGGAGACAGACAAGCAATTTATCTCCTCACCAGAAAGGGTGTCACGATCTGATCTACATGTACATGCAGCCACCAACAAACTGAAGGAATGTTTTGAAACTAAAACTTCTCAGTGGCCTACGTTGTGGGGGAAGGGCTGCTTTGACAGTCCGGTTCGTAAGTGACTTCGTCGTACACGCGCTCACACCACAAAGTATTTCCATTGTTCGAACAGACAAGTTGTGCTTTAACTTCCGATTCTGTGGTCCAAGTAACTCTAAATGCTGTGGGTGTGGTTTAAACTGAATTGACTTTACACTTGCAAACCGAATAAACCATGTTCACAAGGAAGCTAATTTTCATCATATTCCCCGAATCTATCGTATTCAGTGTAACCTACCCAATGGGGTGGTGCCAGACTATTTGGGTTTCATGCGCCACTGTCTTTTTGTTGAATTGTTGCTTTAAACCTCCATCTTAATTTGGTTAGAAACCTTGTCAGACACATCGGACTGCATTATTCGTCAGTGCGGCTTGCTTGCCCAGTGTTACAAGATCCATCAGGTTGACTCTCCCCAAGGCGGAACAGCCTTGGGAGTCTGTGGTTGCCAGTCACCACAAGATCCAACAGTAGCTTTGTTCAGTGGGACTAGCTTCCATTGTCTGAGCTTGGCATCAAAGTGCATCAGACCTTTTCACTTAATGCACTGTGCTGCTTCTGGCGGGGTCAGGGTTTTAAAGCATTTAGAAATGATAAATAAATTTAAATTATTCGTCCTTGTAAATAACAGTAATCTGTTGTGAACTGTTATTTCATGGTTTTCACTTTTACAATTAAGTTCCCAAAATACAGAAGTTAACTTGCTTTCAGTGCAATATGGCCAACTTGTGCATTACGTCAGTTATTTGGGCAGGAGATCACAGGAACCAGAAACAGTTCTTCCGCTGCAGACCCCACCATTAGGTACATTTGATGAAGAAATGACGCCAGGGTTTAAGGATATGTGGAGCACGCTAGATTCAGCTTACACTTTACTAATTTGAACCGCCAGGCTCCATCTATTGGCTTGCCTATGTTTAACTGTACGGTCCTAAAGACAAATCTGAGGAGATGCCACTTGCTTTGTGGCCATTGCCTACTCCCCCCCCCCCCCACCGCACGTTTCAACTCGAGCGTGTGCGCATGAGCACTTCGGCAAATTCTGACACCTTATTGGTAGGACAGGAATGTAACGCATGTGTACCACCTGTGTGTGAATAAGATGGCCCGCAGTAATGGCTTCTCATTTTGCGGCATTTGTCTTCATTTTGGACGCCGTACAGTTCCAGTTTCTCAGTGTGGTGTGCTTTGGCTGTTTTTTAGTTTGTAAATCAAAGCAAGTGGTGTAAAGATGGGTTAGGCAATTTTTTCTCTCTCTCTTTGAGTCGTAAATTATCCGATTCTAATCATGTGTGCAGGCTGTAAATCCATGCATAGTTTGTTGCCCATTTTGTGTAGTGTTACAAAACGGGATGTGAACTGCCAAAATAGGGTACGTGTGTGGCTTTTCTCTTTGTTGGCACGTGAAAGGCTCGGTCTTCTTCAGGTCATTTTGTGAATGAGGGAGTGTTAGTTGTCAACTGGAGCATCTGTGTTTGCATGAGCAGACATGACTGACATCTTTTCTCCCCAACAGTCCGGAGTCTTGCACCTGTTGTAGGATTGAGGACCGTTGCTGTTAATCAATGTTTGCTGGGCACCAGGTTCCATTACAGCACCGGATAAACATGTACCACAATGAGCGAAAAATCTGATCTGGATTTTTTTCCCCTTTTCTTTTTGGTATGATGGAACTTTTGATTCTAAAGATAATGGTGAGAAATTCATTACTGATTATAAACATCTGTCTCCTTGACTTTATAGACCCCAGACAACCTCTGAAGGTTCTGGAAATGCTGGTAACTCCTGTGGCGTAGACAGCAGGGACCCTAACATAGGAGACCAGTCTAATGAAACTGAAGTAAGCAATCTAAAAATAGAAGCCCGACTGTTTGTGCCTTTCAGTAATAATTTTGTTTTTCCCCAATGTGGTGTAAAACAGATTAACCGAGAACCAACCTAAAAAAATATCTGGATCATTTTGAAGGTCGATTTCAGTTTTTCTGGTAAGTGCATTATTGGGAACTTAACCCAGGGGGCATTATCCCACTATGTAGAACTAACGCCAACAGAAAATTGAAAAGCAGACGGTCGGAAGAATCGTAATCAAACAGGAAGCTCACCAGAACTTCCACTTCCATCAGCGAACTGCCCTTTGACCGTGGTTGATTAAACTAGGGGCAGAGATCGCTGTAACATTTGACAATGAAAGTACGTTGGGGTTGTCAAAAAGTATGCCTGCACTTGGACGTTAACGTGTCTGACCCGAATTTGAAAAGATCGTCCACTGCTGCGACTGTGTTAAACTGGAAACTTCTCAAGACATACACCTTTCATTGTACGTTCCCTCAGAATTGCAGCACTACAGAATGTTACGAGAGCTTCGATGACATGGAATTGCCAGATCCCCTACTAAGGGGCATCTACGCTTACGGCTTTGAAAAACCCTCTGCTATTCAGCAGCTTGCTATAGTACCGTGTTGCCATGGTGAGTGAACTCTCCCACCCCCGCCCACACCCCATACGGTCATCCCTGTAACCTTGGGAAATCTGCACTCCCACCCCCGCCCACACCCCATATGGTCATCCCTGTAACCTTGGGAAATCTGCACTCCCACCCCTGCCCACACCCCATACGGTCATCCCTGTAACCTTGGGAAATCTGCACTCCCACCCCCCCCCACCCCATACGGTCATCCCTGCAACCTTGGGAAATCTGCACTCCCACCCCGCCCACACCCCATACGGTCATCCCTGTAACCTTGGGAAATCTGCACTCCCACCCCACACCCCATATGGTCATCCCTGTAACCTTGGGAAATCTGCACTCCCACCCCCCCCGCCCACACCCCATACGGTCATCCCTGTAACCTTGGGAAATCTGCACTCCCACCCCCGCCCACACCCCATACGG
This sequence comes from Acanthaster planci, assembly GCF_054643075.1. Classification (NCBI taxonomy): domain Eukaryota; kingdom Metazoa; phylum Echinodermata; class Asteroidea; order Valvatida; family Acanthasteridae; genus Acanthaster; species Acanthaster planci. Next base: position 8,882,545 of record NC_141790.1, read on the forward strand.
TCATCCCTGTAACCTTGGGAAATCTGCACTCCCACCCCGCCCACACCCCATACGGTCACCCCTGTAACCTTGGGAAATCTGCACTCCCACCCCGCCCACACCCCATACGGTCACCCCTGTAACCTTGGGAAATCTGCACTCCCACCCCCGCCCACACCCCATTCGGTCATCCCTGTAACCTTGGGAAATCTGCACTCCCACCCCCGCCCACACCCCATACGGTCATCCCTGTAACCTTGGGAAATCTGCACTCCCACCCCCCCCCACACCCCCCACGGTCATCCCCGTAACCTTGGGAAATCTGCACTCCCCCCCCCCCCCCCCCCCACACCGTCATCCTTGTAACCTTGGGAAATCTGCACTCCCACCCCCGCCCACACCCCATACGGTCATCCCTGTAACCTTGGGAAATCTGCACTCCCACCCCGCCCACACCCCATACGGTCACCCCTGTAACCTTGGGAAATCTGCACTCCCACCCCGCCCACACCCCATACGGTCACCCCTGTAACCTTGGGAAATCTGCACTCCCACCCCGCCCACACCCCATACGGTCATCCCTGTAACCTTGGGAAATCTGCACTCCCACCCCGCCCACACCCCATACGGTCATCCCTGTAACCTTGGGAAATCTGCACTCCCACCCCGCCCACACCCCATACGGTCATCCCTGTAACCTTGGGAAATCTGCACTCCCACCCCACACCCCATATGGTCATCCCTGTAACCTTGGGAAATCTGCACTCCCCCCCCGCCCACACCCCATACGGTCATCCCTGTACCCTTGGGAACTCTGCACTCCCACCCCGCCCACACCCCATACGGTCATCCCTGTAACCTTGGGAAATCTGCACTCCCACCCCTGCCCACACCCCATACGGTCACCCCTGTAACCTTGGGAAATCTGCACTCCCACCCCGCCCACACCCCATACGGTCACCCCTGTAACCTTGGGAAATCTGCACTCCCACCCCCCGCCCACACCCCATTCGGTCATCCCTGTAACCTTGGGAAATCTGCACTCCCACCCCGCCCACACCCCATACGGTCATCCCTGTAACCTTGGGAAATCTGCACTCCCACCCCCCCCCCACCCCCTACGGTCATCCCTGTAACCTTGGGAAATCTGCACTCCCACCCCGCCCACACCCCATACGGTCATCCCTGTAACCTTGGGAAATCTGCACTCCCACCCCGGCCCACACCCCATACGGTCATCCCTGTAACCTTGGGAAATCTGCACTCCCACCCCGCCCACACCCCATACGGTCACCCCTGTAACCTTGGGAAATCTGCACTCCCACCCCGCCCACACCCCATACGGTCACCCCTGTAACCTTGGGAAATCTGCACTCCCACCCCGCCCACACCCCCTACCGTCATCCCTGTAACCTTGGGAAATCTGCACTCCCACCTCGCCCACACCCCATACGGTCATCCCTGTAACCTTGGGAAATCTGCACTCCCAACCCGCCCACACCCCATACGGTCATCCCTGTAACCTTGGGAAATCTGCACTCCCACCCCTGCCCACACCCCATACGGTCATCCCTGTAACCTTGGGAAATCTGCACTCCCACCCCCGCCCACACCCCATACGGTCATCCCTGTAACCTTGGGAAATCTGCACTCCCACCCCCGCCCACACCCCATATGGTCATCGCTGTAACCTTGGGAAATCTGCACTCCCACCCCTGCCCACACCCCATACGGTCATCCCTGTAACCTTGGGAAATCTGCACTCCCACCCCCGCCCACACCCCATACGGTCATCCCTGTAACCTTGGGAAATCTGCACTCCCACCCCGCCCACACCTCATATGGTCATCCCTGTAACCTTGGGAAATCTGCACTCCCACCCCGCCCACACCCCATACGGTCACCCCTGTAACCTTGGGAAATCTGCACTCCCACCCCGCCCACACCCCATACGGTCACCCCTGTAACCTTGGGAAATCTGCACTCCCACCCCTGCCCACACCCCATACGGTCATCCCTGTAACCTTGGGAAATCTGCACTCCCACCCCCGCCCACACCCCGTATGGTCATCCCTGTAACCTTGGGAAATCTGCACGGACTGTGCAGAGATAAGGGGTCGGCTGTATCCCTGTTGTCGGACATTACTGAGAGGTAACATTTTGGTGTTTGCAAGGACTGTTCAAGGGGTAGTAAAGAGAACATAGTTTGGAAATGTGAACGTTGCATACAAGTTTTGCGATATTTTAATTGATTTAACATGTCGGCATCTAATTGCGCTTCGTTGCTTCCTTGCAGCTAGTTCTTGTACTGCCACAAATGCTAGGTGTTTTTTGTTCTCATTTCATTCGCCAGGCAAAGACGTTATTGCTCAGGCCCAGTCGGGCACTGGAAAGACGGCCACGTTTGCCATCTCCATCCTGCGCCAAATTGACACGAGCAAGAACGAAGTCCAGGCACTGGTCCTGGCCCCGACCAGAGAGCTGGCTACCCAGGTACAGGCAGAGAGATGGAGGGCGGAATATTTGATCCGTTCCCAGTGTGCAGACTCGGTAGAAAGCACGCCCCCATCTGTTTTTTGTTTTTGTTTTTTTTTCTTTAGTGGGATCCATGATGAAAGCAGATCCATGATCAAACTGTCTAAACCAGTGATGCTTTGTAAGGCTTGCTTTGACCCTGTTTGTGTGAGAAAAGAACCAAAAAGATTTAAATTGGTGAATGATGCTTGACAGAGGAGACAGTTCAAAGTTATTTGGATTTCATGATCATATCTTATGGCTCCTTCGGGGATTTTTGCCTTAAGCAGGATTAATCAGGGAGAAAAATCCGTCCACCTTCATTTGGTGTAATGTTGCCAGTCAGCTGAACACACCAGTGCCTTCCACACAGTGTTAGAGGACGCATTGCCTTGTCACTAAAGACTCTCGAGCAAAGCGTGGTGCCGATTCAGATGCTGTAAAGCGAGAATCGAGCCCAGTGGATCCATTTGTTTTTTTTTTTTCCTTGGAACTGCAGATCCAGAAGGTGATCCTGGCGCTGGGCGACTACATGAATGCCAAGTGTGTGGCCTGCATCGGCGGCACCGCCGTGCAGACGGACATCTCCAAGCTGGGAACGAAGGTCCACATTGTGGTGGGCACCCCCGGCAGAGTCTTTGACATGATCCGGAGGAACGTCCTGAGTGAGTTCATGTGCCCGTTTCTCTTGGGACTTGTTAAGACAATCTGCAGTTTGGTCAAAAGCTGCGGAGGTCAGAAAGCAGCGCTGATTGATTAATTTTGGAAGGAAATGCTCATTGGGGGCATGGGATGCGTAGACCGGATAGATCCATGAGGAGGGAAATTGATTATGCAAATGTAACTTAAATGCTCGTACATTGCAGATGGTCTGGAAAGTAGAAACATCCGACAAGATACAAAAGATGTTGCCGACTTAGACGGAACACTTTGAAATATGATTTCTCTTGGAATGGGAAGGGAATCGTTTGTTGATTTTTTTTTGTAGTAAGCATTGCTACTTGCCAGTAATGGCAATCTCTTTCTATACGAATTTCACAAGTAAATGCGGTTTCCCACCGACGATGGTATCCAGGCGGCTTAACACACCGCCCGGCTCTGCCAGTGTGGCGTATGGGAGCTGAACCCTTCTGTCAGGGTTCTGATGTACATTCCCCTTCCACGACGTTGGAGAGCAAACCCCCTGTCCCCGATGTTCCGGCATTGGTGTGGACAGGGCTCCTCGCATATTCCTGCGTCTTCTCTGAGCCACTCGGTGGCGGTGACTGAGGGGGTAAACCATGCGAGGAACAGCTGCAGAGGAACAGCACAGAAATGTGTTAAGCGCAGAAAACGTTTGCTTAGTAAAATTGGTCAACAGCTTAAAGTCGCTAATTCTGTGCTTGTCGCGTCTGCTTTCCATCTTACTTAACATTATGGATTTGCCTCTGACAGACACCGACTACATCAAGATGTTTGTCTTGGATGAAGCCGACGAGATGTTGTCCAGGGGCTTCAAGGATCAAATCTATGACGTCTTCAGGATGCTGAACCATGATTTGCTCCAGGTCAGTTGACTTCATTGACATGCTTGTCTGTTGACCCTAACCTCACTGAAAATTACAAAGTACCACTTAATAAAATGTAGCATACAGCGCTGTGGCTTGTACGAGTGCATGACCTTGTTTCTCGGAACGAGTAACAATGGACGTGCCCTAGTAGTAATTTGTAGTGCTAGGCCCTTCGGGCTCAGACAGCTACTTAATATTTCTTTAGTACAAAAGCCGAGGGAGGCAGGGTTTAACATAAAAAATCCTGGGCAGTAAGATTTCATCTTCAGTCTGGCTAATTTCAGGAAGTCACTATACATGACACTGATTGCCCTCCCCCCACCGCAAAAAAAATCCCTCAAGGTTATCTCGGAGTTAATTTTGGGTTGAAGGCTTCAGAACTAGGTCCTGTGTGCTCTCGCAGGTGATCTTATTGTCGGCCACCATGCCCCCAGACGTGCTGGACGTGACCACCAAGTTCATGGTCAAGCCTATCCGCATCCTGGTGAAGAAGGAGGAGCTGTCGCTGGAGGGCATCAAGCAGTTCTACGTCAACGTAGAAAAGGAGGTACGATTGTCCGCAGGTGGACCTAGTCCGCATCCACCATCAGCCCCAGAGCTAGGCAATCACGATACAGTGCACAAGACCGGACAATGTTATTCCACTCACATCCTGACTGACTAGATAGCAGATTTGATTTAATAATGATAATGGAATAATAATGAATTATTTAAAAAAAAACGCTTTCCATGGCAATGACATCTCAAAGCACTGTACACTAAAATGCAAAAATTAAATTAACTTTAAATAATTAAAACAAAGTAACAGGAGTTATAAAACAAAAATAAACATTAAATTAAAATGTGAATAAAACGAAGAAATTCAAACTAACAAGTACAATTTAAGTAATAATCCTTAAATAAATGTGTTTTTAAGCGAGATTTAAAAGTATCCAAAGTGTCAGCAGAGCGCATTGCTACTGCTTTGTTTCCGCTGCTCACCACGTGTTGGACAGAATATCAAGATTTTCATCCTTTCTAGAGCAACTGCCTCATTACACTTTGTCAGCTCCAGATGTTTCCTTGTCTGAAGTGTGGGGGTAAGCCTCAAACAACTGGATGTATTTCATGTTTGAAATAACAGGCAAGGAGTTTAACCCCACAGATGTCTAGAGGAAAACGAACGCATACTTGTTAAAGATGGCCAAATGCCGCAGAACAGTGTAATTACAAGGTCCTGTGGACTTTACAAATAACCTTGTTATGACAGCTACGTACATTATCACTTATACTTGTGTACTGTCGGTGCTCGTATCTCTGTTCGGTTGTAGTTTGGTGCGCAAAACGTTGTCTGAAATGAAATAGGAGATTTTGCTTCTTATGAGATTGGCATTGTTGCCCAGGAGTGACCCAACAGAGGTTTTGGGTGGCTGCCATCTTGTGGGGCACTGCTTTTGTTCCACAGGGTATGCTCGAAGGAGGTTTCCCTGTTGAGCAAAAGAAAACTGCCCTGCGAGATGGCTACCACACAAAACCTCTGTTAATGCTTGGTCATAGATGAATATTAAAATTTGTAGAATTCAGAAAGACCTCATCTTCACTTGTCTTTGTCCATTTCATAGGACTGGAAGTTTGACACTCTCTGCGACTTGTATGAAACGCTGACCATCACGCAGGCTGTCATTTTCTGCAATACGAGAAGGAAAGTGTCCATGTTGCACGACGCTATGACGAGGAAAGACTTCACCGTCTCCAGCATGGTAAGTCTGAAGAGTTTCTCCATCCTGGGATTGCTTAATAGCATAGTCGATGATAGGTCTGCTTGGCGGTTACCGGTCACCATACATGGGGGGGGGGCAATTTCATAGTTGCTAATCTTAGAAAATTTTGAAAATATTTGCTTTGCGAAAAATGGATTTCCTGGTCATAAGGTACATGGTAAATATGCTGCGTGTGACTGGTGCCCTGCCAACTAATCTAGATTTTTTCTGCTTTGCTTTGGTATGCAATTAGGTCCTGTTTACTGACTTTAAATGGTTCTCATTAGATATTTCTGAGGCATACAGGCTTGTCTCGGAGTAGCCTCAGGTCTGAAGACATTGAAGTGGAAGATGACTGCACCTGATCAGAGTCCAATCATCAATTAAGTCTAAAGTAGTTGGTGTTTTGAATTGGCCTGACGATGTACACGATTGTTCCAATTGTGCAAATGTTTTTTATAAGCTTGCCAGATTTCAGTTGCTTAGAATCGTTCAAATTACAGCTAACGATGGTATCCAGGCGGCTTAACACACCGCCCGGCTCTGCCAGTGTGGCGTATGGGAGCTGAACCCTTCTGTCAGGGTTCTGATGTACATTCCCCTTCCACGACGTTGGAGAGCAAACCCCCTGTCCCCGATGTTCCGGCATTGGTGTGGACAGGGCTCCTCGCATATTCCTGCGTCTTCTCTGAGCCACTCGGTGGCGGTGACTGAGGGGTAAACCATGCGAGGAATATTCACAACCTGCAAATATCCAGAAGGACTCACTTGTCGTGACAAGTTCTGTCGGTCATAATTCGGGCAGTCTCAAGTTCCATTGAAGACTGGTTATAAATTAAGGATTCCCTTTCCATTTACCCCTTGCGCTTGCAAGTCTGGCGATCTAACCTGGTGTAGGTTTATTGACTTGGGCCTCTGTACTCATCTGTGTGAACATATTGTGTAGATGTTTTAGGAGTTTCAACTCGTTCTTCTGTTCAAATAGTTTAAGATGGTTTGGTATTTCAAAAGGGAGAGGCCATTCAAGAACACTGCAACTGAGGTCGTGCCAGCTCAAATATGTGCAGTGCTTGTGAGTCTGTGTGTTGCAGCATGGACAGGGCGGACCTGAGGCGCGCACACAAACAATAACAACCCACAATTTGCTTTGCTTAGGGCACACTCTGTTGAAGTACCCAACTGGCTGACCACGACTAGTCCAGCCGTTAACGCAAGTTGTCATTCTCTTGTCTTTTTTTTTTTTGTTCGTTTCCTCCAGCACGGAGATATGGAGCAGAAGGACCGGGACATCATCATGAGGGAGTTCCGCTCTGGCTCCAGCCGCGTGCTGATCACCACTGACCTGCTGGCCCGTGGTATTGACGTCCAGCAGATCTCGCTGGTCATCAACTATGACCTGCCCTCCAACAGGGAGAACTACATTCACAGGTGAGTGGTTTTAATTGGTTTAAACATCAGAAATTTTAATGTTACGCTGGGGTCAACACCCGCACTCCTAGCAGGTATTTTATTTGAGTTGATCACTCTTAGAAATTGAAGACAGTGTTCCAAACGGGCTGTGTTCTTTGTCAGATGTAACAGGGACATGAGAAAAATTGGACTCCAATTTTAGAGAATGACCCAGCTGGTGGTTAATGCCGAGCAGTACCCTGAATGTTATGTTGGAACTTCCCAAAAAGCACCGTGATGATTTCCTGATCATGTCATTTGCGGTCGTCAGAGGGAAGGAGAGCAAACCTTGCAATGCGTAATGGGTGGGGCGTGGGAGATTGCACCTGCTCCTTCATGTCTCAATATGCATAGCTACACTCCTATCAGCACACGGATGACCCCCAGACAAAGCCTTCCTATCCACACCCTGAAAAGGGTCAAGCAAAACCTGGAAGATTTTTCCAAATATGACCCACTCTGTAAAAGTTAAACACAAGTCACTGGAGCCACTTTTGAGTTTTACTGTGTTAGATTGGGTTCTTTGTTTCGTTTTGATGCCACTCAGTTTGGTATGATGGAAATTGGATGTTTTGTGGTTTTAAATTGTTGAGGATTCTTACTGTGTAAACACTGTGCAAGATTCTTTCAAAGGCCCATAGCTCAAAAGTGGCCCAGGCGATGTGACTCATTTATTGCAGAGCGTGTGAGAAGTACAATTTATAGAATTTTCATCTCAAAGCTGTGAAGTGACCAGAATTAGAATGAGCTCACAGTTGAATGCCCCAAGGCAAACTTGGGGCTGTCTTCAAGACCAGTTGCTTGGTGTTGCAGGTCATGTTCCTTGAAATCCTCTGATGCGATTGTAGTTTCCAAATTGTTTCTTCTTTTTCTCACCTTACAGGATTGGCCGTGGTGGCCGCTTTGGTCGGAAGGGTGTAGCTATCAATTTCGTCGCTCAAGAGGACTTGCGAGCCCTCCAGGAACTAGAAGAGTTTTATAACACTGACATTGATGAGATGCCCATGAACGTGGCCGACCTGATTTAATTCTCTGTGGACAAGTCGCCGTGGCGACGCCATTCGCAGTGCCTGATTGGTCCTCTGCTTACGGACAGGATCCTCCTCGGACGTGCGACGACACCTGCGTATTACTTGCGAAAATTGAGCTAAAGCCATTCGAGTCTTTAGTGACCAAAAAGCGAGTTGGGGTTTATTGTTTTTATGGGGTTTCAGTGTGACATTTAGATATCAGGTCCATAAAGCACCTGAGATTTGTTGATCGTCCGTTTGGATTGAATCACTGACTGCGATAAGCTCGACAAGGCTAACTCCAAGGGGGCCATTCTCTTCCCCCTTTACAAAAGGGGGCCCACCCTCTGTGGGCCAAGTAGTGTTTACTTGTAAAACTTATGGATATTGATATTTTAAGTATTTAAAGCGAGCATTACCCGTGAGCTGATGTAGTTGTATCTGTAGTTGTTACCATAAAGAGTATTTTCCTTTGGAGCACTTTGTTAATATATATATTATAAAAATAAATTGTTTGGGTTGAAACTTAAAAAAAGTTGCAGCTGTTGCAGTGTGTCGCAAAGCTGTACTTGTATTGTTACGGTAAGAGAATTTGCTTAAGAAAAAAAACCTATTACAGCAATGGATTTATATGACTGCTGTTTGATTGTCATCTTAAATATCAACTTCACCGGCAATTATAATTGTAACCAAGAACCTGATGGGTTCTTTTCTGTTGAGTCGCTTCTACATTTGCCAAAGAGACTCGGGGCCTACGTTGCCAAAAACATAAACGAGAAGGCATATTTTAGGGGGGATACGGTTTCTTTCAACTCACTGCTGGCATGTTTAACTGGCGATGGCTGCTGGGTGCTATTGAGAAAGTCACGTCGGGGATATATTCTGACGCATTTTTCTGTAAGGTGTTTCAGGTGTTACCGATTTGGTCAGGAATGGAAACCATTAATCGTTTTATGTCTGCGCTCGTTCCAAGTTGCAAAAGAATTAAATGTAAATGTATCTTCAATATCATTAATGTACGTGCAAGTAACGAAACCTTTATCCAGACAAACGTCGGTAATACATTTTAAAAGGCCACTAATTCTGTTGATCATTTCAGTCTCAATTGATGTTTGTCATTGTCACATATGCTGGTTATTAGTTGGGTTAATGCTCCCGATTTTGTTGTACTATGTGTATTGTCTAGATTTATTAAATACATGTACAAAAATTACGATTTCGTTGGCTGTTCTCTGAATTTATTTTGTTGTTGATGCACAAGTGTGCAAGTAATCACGCTCTCCACTGCGTCGGAACAGTAAGCTTGGTGGCTATCAAAATGAAACAGTGACCCTGTGTGATAGTGCCTGGACATTGCAAGATGTATTTGCCCCTTGGGTTTAGATAAATCCAGTCTATGACTGGCCAATAAATGTACATTTATGCATCTGCCTTTGGAATTCTGGCATCTTGTCTCCATCTCGGTTTGCCTCCCGGAGGCTCGTACAAAAGCCCACAATTAACAAATCCCTCTGAAAGCAACGGCTTCACCAGGCCCAGCACATAAAGCTATACTGAATTACTACGGCACTAACTCGTCATTCTCAGCATAGAGAAGTCTTGACTTCACGGCTCATTTTATGCTGAATGTGTATTTAAAAATAAGCATGTCAATTTTGTTGACATATCTTTTTAGAATACAGACAGAGATATGCAAATAGCCAAACAAAAACCATACAAATTTGGAGTTTTCCATAGGTTTGTGCACTAACTCAGATGTGCCAAGCAGATTTCATCTAATAACTCCAAAAACTCCAGCTAAATATAGCTCCAAGGGCAAGCATAATCTCCACACTTGACAGGTTGGAAGAAATGGTACAAATCATGAGCTTTGCCATGATGTATACTCCCCAATCTTTTTAGTTAGGGGTGTTTGAAAAAATCTATGCATAGAATACATTATACATGAACAAATACTGAAACAAAATCTAATAGCCAATAGCTGAGAAGGGATTATCAAATGTGAAAAAGTACAGAAAGTCAACAAAATTCCAGCGAACTCAGATGTTGCAGATCTGGCCCATCATGTGAGTGAAGATGTCCATGACCTGCAAATACTCGTCTGCACCATCGCACAGCCTCTTATCGATTATGGCCATGCGCTCCATTATTGCTGATTTCTGCGTGTCTGTCAAGTCGCCCCTTTCCACCACCAGGTCAAAAAGCTGCAGAAATTGGAAACAAGTTTACATCTATTTCGAGAGTGGGTTTTTGATGAAATCTTCCGACATGAATAAGCCCCGAGCAAAAGCACCCCCTCATCAGTTGAAAAGAGCTGGTGGAGAGCGCTCGTTTAGTTGGTAGCAATGCGATCGCAACGTATGCATTTCCTACACGTTCGTGAACCAGCGATACGCAGGTCCCACTGAGGAGCCTCCATTGCTGGGAAAGTGCACCCTCTCTTGGCCCCTATTCGGGGTGGCTTGATGATGCAAAACACAACGGCATAAAATTAAGCATTTGTTCACTCTATCCTTACATTTAGGAGCGGGGATTGATGAATAAACTTCCACTTTTAAAAATTAAGGCACTAACTGACTGTCGTTTCAATTTCCGTTGAATGCTAAATAATGCATGACAGGCGAAACGTAATCTCCATGTGTCACACTTCTCGGCCAAGGCCCAACTCCTCTTGGAAGGCATTGGTAAGCTCTGATTTCTAAGGGCTGCATGACGTAACCTCATGTGGGTAGAACCTGACCCGGGCCAGTCCATCTGCATGCATGTTGTAGGTGTGAGCAGAGAGCAAATTGCGGTAGCTAGATGCCCACAAGGCCCTGTGATGAGATTTTATGGCCCTCGGTGCCAACCTGAGTATTTGGGATTTTCCCGAGGATATGCGGTTCGCCTCAAGCCGAATTGAGAGAAAAATGTCCACTTTTTACTTTTTCAAAATCTCATGCTAGAGGGTATGCTTCACCATTTTTGTTTTTTTTAAAGACTGCTCACGTGGCACAAAAAAATGGAAGTTTGAAGACAAAAGCAGTCTCACCTGTGTGACTACCTGTGTCGCAGCATAGCCTTCCTTCTGGAGATCTTGGACTGTCTTTTCAAGCTTTTCGTAGGACCCTGATGAACAGGTTATCATTAGGTTGGTCATGACTTGATTAGGAACCACCTAAGAAAAGAACATGTGGTAATTAACGCTAAATGGGAACAGCCTGTTTTCAGTCACAAAACAGCTCTTATGAGAAGACTCAGCGAGTCAACAACTTCACTTTTTGATCAGTACGTTCCGATGTTCTACAGTTGGATTGCTCGAATGAGAAATGAAAGCCACTCAACCCTAGCCTGTGCCATGCCACACTCCGCACAAGGATGACCAATCAGAAATCATTCCCCCCCCCCAATGTGACAAGAAATCTCCACCCATACTGCCGTCACAGGCACCCATTAACAATCTAGCATGGAGAGAAGCAAATCAAGGGTAAAGTGACTTGCCCAAGATCGCAACATGCACCCAGCAGCTGCTGGATTCGAACCTCCTACCCCGGCTATGGTCAGGAGTTACAAACCCTGACCATAAAGCTACACATCCACGAACCATGTCCTTACGAAATCTCCTTTACCTTGACAACTGTGACCTTTAAGCTAAGCAGATGCATCTGTATGCATGACACCATCACTCACCCCTCCTATCTCATAGATGTCTTGCACCGTGATGTCCTCGTCTGCTCTGAGTCGGTATGCACTCTGTAAGAATGTAATTGCTTTCCTCAAGTCCCCTTCAGAAGTGCTGATGATCGTGTTCATGGCCTAAAACCCAGACATGTCAATTAAAAGCATGAATATAATAATAATTCACGGTATTAATTTTGCAAACTACTATCATAGGAAGGTTTAAATTTATATGATCTTTGAGAAATGGCTACGTAAAGGACAGATTTCAGTAGGGCCACTTTATACTGTACGGCCCCTTTATACCTGTTACAATGGAAAAGCTCAACCTAAATATCATTTTCCTCAAAGTCAATCCAGTTCAGAAAAAGTTTCCTGCATAGATCTGTGCGAGCTACCCAATGATGCTTCAACCAAACTGGACTCTCTTAAAATTTCAGAGTGATTCAGCAAAAGTACTGAAGCTTAAGTATTAGAAGGCCTGCACTGCTCCAAGTAGAATCTTTCTCAGCGACAAAAGAAACCTTTAAAATCCAAGACTGCTGCTCGGGAAACAACATTCGTGAGTGGTTTCCAGAACTCCCCATGCACCATATTTGTATTAAGGTGAACATATTTACCAATACTGGGTGTTCGAACAGCTACAACATTAACCCTGGCTATCACGGCGACACATATTCCAAAAGACCACCTCAGCTCTCTGGGGAGAACACACTTCAATCCTGCCATTTCAGGCACAAAGTTCTACATCAGACGTCAAGAAAATCTCTTCCCTCGCAGATAGCCTTTTACTCCTTGGTTGGGAGAGGGCATTAGTGACAAAGTTCCTTGCCCAAAGACACATGCATCAAGACGCCAATTAATCAAAATTCCCTCTAGCATCTCTATTTCTTTAGCTTCTGACGGCTTCCAGAAATCTCTGCCTACAAAAACTAACTAAACCCCTAAATCAGATGACAAAACCTTCATGAGACTTGAAATTTAAACGTGTGACTTGAAATTCAAAACCTCACCTCTTCGCCACATTTGATTCCTTCCTTTTGGCATATGTCCAGCAGCCTTTTTCTCTGCACGTCTTCTGAGAGGGGCTTGAAGCGGAACTTGGAGCAACGTGAAGTCAGCGGTTCAATAATCCTTCAGCCAAGAGAGAAAATAAAAGACGTGTACATGGGAAATTCAAAATTCAAGCCTACAAATTATTCCTGTCGATATTGAAATTACAGGTGCAAAATGAAGTGCATATTTTTTCTTCACAGTCAATTTTTGTCCCACAAATAGGCAGTAGAACAAAAGGAATCCAAGCTTGAAAAAGAGTGGTAATGTTTCTGGATATCTGTTGGAGACCCTGTTTGGCTGTTCTGGACACTCTATTCGGTTATGAACCTCCACGTATATGTATTGTTTTTTCTTTGCTTTCTTAAACTTAGGTTCCTCCCAAAAAACTTAACCTTGTTATCAATTTAATTTGATACGGCCGACTCGTGACTAAAGTCAATTCAGACTGGATTTTCAAGTACTGGCTAAAACCGTAGAAGAAAATCCTTCCATAATGCCATGCCTACCTACAGAAATGAAACAATTCTGAAATGTTGAGGTTCCAGACCAAGTGACTGAGTTTGAAAAAGCTGCTGTCCTGCTGGGACACCTACCTGCTGACGTAGTTGCAAATCAGGCAGAACCGTGTGTTCTTGGACTGTTTCTCCATTGTACGACGCAGAGCCGACTGTTTGTGGGTATAAAATTAAAGGGTGCAAAATCCTTTGTCACACTCTCAAACTCTGTGAAAGGATGGCATATGCAGGGTCTGTTGGTTTCACAAGGATCTGGATGTCAAATGATAGTCCCAACACTTCTTCGCTCCATCCATTAGGAAGGTCCGGATGTCAGTGAAGCAACGACGGATTACAGATTGAGATTCGGATCCATGTGAAACAAACTTGGTGAGTCCAGGCTCACTCCAAGACTGGTTTGACTAGGTGCGTGATGGACTCCCGAGGTAAGACTGGGCTAGAGCTGAGAACCTAATCAAATCCATACTTGAGCTTTTTTTGAAGTGTTTGACTCAGTGAGTTTTTTTCTACTTTTTTTTAGGCCATCCGTGACTACTCAGATACTGAGTCAACTGTAATGCTACTGTTGATATGGTATGAGAAAGTATGAGTTTACATGGCCCAAAGCACTCAGAGTGTGAAGATCCATGAAAGTAATGTGATCCATAAATAGAGAGGCATCTTCACAAACTGTATCTGAGACAATCCACTGGTGTGAAAAATGGCCTCATTGGAGAGAACTTAGGCCAAATATCAAACTGTATCTCTGCACAGTATTCCTGACTGGGCATTTTACGAGAGTTACATCAAATAGTCAGCTAAACAGATAAAAAGTGGCAAAACTCAACAGTGTACCTGTGCGGCATTCGTCATCGAGTCTGCTTCATCGAGAATGACAATCTTGAAGGGTGGGCAAGGATGGCCACTGTGAAAAGAAACAATTAGACCCACACTGTTCATCAACTAGGGTCAAGTTGGATCAGTGACCACCAGTCACTTTCCTTCGTAACCTTTTGCCAAAAAATACGTTCTGAGTAGCAGGCGGAATCGACCCATGGCTGATTAATGGTCATGGATAGAACTCGGCCAACGGTGTCAGTCCAGGGGCAAGTTCGGTCGATTTTGATTGGTAACCTATGCATTTAAAGTATATCAGCATAATGGAAAATCGACCAGTGGTTAACAAATCGCCACTGATTGAACTTGCCGAGTACTCTGGACTGACGGCCAGCATCATTGTATCTCATACTTGAGTACTTTTGTCCACGCTCATAGTTGTACTCAAGGAAATATACTCACACTCACACAAATTTCTAGTACTCATACTTGTGGCAAAGTACTTTTACTCATGCTTGTACTCATGAAAAACGACTCGTGCTCGTGGAAAAGTAGTTTCTTCCAACAATGCTGAAAGCCACAACCCAAACTTCTGAACAAAACCTTTGTTTCTTTTATGTTTACTTCCCATTCTAAGCCAGCATGTCTGAAGCCTCCATTATGATCAATGTTCTTAAAGATTTCCTCTTAGATAAAACAAACACAAAATAGACAGCAAAAATAACAAAACAAAAACCAAACGAACAAATAAATAAACTAAACAAATTTACTCTGGTCTTGTTCCTCCAGCTGTTTGCTGAGCAAACGTCTTGACTTTATTTCGGATGACGTCTATTCCCCTCTCGTCAGAAGCATTCAGCTCAAGAACCCGCGTCCGAAACATGTCCCTGCATTTATCCACGAAAGAAAAGACATCTTTTAAATTTTGTGTTGACGGAACAGACCACCATGGATGTTCGCTGGTTCTACTTTCATTATTTGCCAATGTTTCAGTTATGTGGGAATAACCACATTAAAAGTGGAGAATACTTTGACTAGATCTGTGGTGTCCGAGACAGAGGGTATAAACAAAAGTCTTGTCCTCTAAAACAACCGGAAATTCACAGAGGCATGAGTATGGCGGCTGTGGCTCTGGTTTTTTATTTTACCACTGGCCTGCGACAGAGAACAGTCATAGCTGCATGCTACAACTTACTGTTACAGAAAGATCTTGGGCTTTACTGGGATTACCCAATTGACAGCAAAAAAACTAATTCGCTGGATAGAACAGGCAGTATGTTGGTCAATTCCAAAGAAAGGTTTAAATGTAAAAGCCAAAGGAACACAGATGTTAACCGACGTTTGAATGTAGCACAGGAACACTTCCACGAACTCAACATTTTATCCCATTCCAAAACAAAACAAGCTCACTGAAGCCATCTGTACTGTTCGGGTCAGCAGCCTGAGATATCTGCGATTAACGTGCTCAAGTGGAAACAACGCATTGTGGTACTTCCACTAACGTGAACCAACGTGAAAAAATCTGGGTGGCCCGTTGGCTGTTAGATGTGAAGTCACCGTGTTCTATATTGCCACTTCATGAACCATAGATTCGTGAAAAAATTTTTTCACGAATCGTGAAGGGAGTGGTTTAGACTGGTTCCCTCTGCACATTCCAATGGAGAGAATGGGAACAAGTACATGGCTTCAGTTGTCTGTAAAGTTTGGAATGGCCAATGAGCTATCTCATCTTTGAACATGGCAATAAGCATTTTCCCTCTGTTCGAATAGAAGTGGTTCTGGGTGGGATTTCGTCCCTTACCCAAACAGCTCTCTGCCGGCTGCTAGGATGGTGGAGGTCTTGCCGGTACCCGGTGGACCGTAGAACAGCATGTTGGGAAGCTGGGGGAATGGGGATAGAAGGACAAGGTCATGAAATTTCATAGGGAAACCAACTGGCAAGGGTGTTCCAATCAAACAAAACTGACTCCCAACAGAATTCTTGCTGGAAACTTTCCTGAATCCTCCAAATCCTCTACCATGCTGAAAACCAAAGGTACACTTTTGACACTGTGCTCAGCCGCTACAGGGCAAAAAACTGTTTCTTTCACAGATGTTTCTTGAATGTATGGATTTGGACAGTCAAACGATGGGCAAAGAAAAGGTGAAAACTTACATCTGATCCTTCCAGTGACTTTTTGAGCATGGCAACCACCTCTTCTTGGAAAGCGACATCGTCCACACACCTAGGGCGACTGGGAAATGGGAAGAATAAGTTATACATATTTCAGTGAATATATTAACCCCTACCGCCTAGGGTGTATGTAAAATCGTATTGAAATTGGAGGATTTGGGACTGTTAGGGTTAATGTGTTTGCACAATGCTTGCCTCACAGTGCGGCAATTTACATGACAACAGACTGCATATTGTAGCAAAGACTGATCCAAGAAGATGCCATTAACATAGTGGCACTACATCAAAGAGCCATACATACATCCATACATGTACCAGGTAGATAATTACTACAGCGCTAACTGGCTTCGCATTGCAAAGTGCTAGATGTAGGGCTGTGACGAATATTCGAATAACTGAATATTCAATCGATTATCGAATATTATTTTCTGAATTCATGAAAAGGGAACATTTTCTCTTGTTTTAAATGAGAAAAAAACTGCACTGTGGAGGCTTGTTTCAAGCAGATTTATATGAAAAGCGACAGAAATTTTCAACAATTCAAAAAGTAAGTTAATCATTAAACAATTTAAAAGGGAAGAAATTTTCAACTGGGCAAGAAGTACTGGTATTGTTCATCTCTTAAATCTTGCTAAATCGCGGCTGAAGATACTCCTAGATGTGAGAGGCTATATTGATTACAATTGTGTGCATTATTGCAACTGATTTTGTATATGGTTTGTTCATCAACAATCTGCCGGTTTGTACGACCGAATATTCGGTTATTCGATCAAATTGAAGGTCGAATATTCGAATAGTGAATTATTTGAATTGACTCGGCCCTAGCTAGATGCATCCGTGTTTGTGCACAAACCTACGGAAAATTCAAAAAGGGTTGTACAGCTTTTGTTCGGCTATTTAAATATCTGCGTCTGTATTCTAAATACGTTTTCTATTCCTCAACAATGCTGATATGCAAACAAATGCACAATCAGTACGTGAGCATTTGCTTTGCTTCATGTAAACAACGGAAAATATGTGCGCATGTACTCGGCAGATGAATTTTGCCGAGGTTTCTCGTGTCATATTAATGATAAAAGTGTGTTGTGGGCCTGTTTTTGCATGCACGTAGCATTCAGAGTACGCTATTCGGGATTTGTTGTTGCGAATGTATTAAAAATGTCAGCCCCCCGGAGGCGTGAAAACCTCTGCGAGCAAGGGGGACAAGTTAGCACCCCCAATAATTTAATACAGGGGTATTCACAATGCCCACGCATCTGTCACATACAGATTTAAACCCGGGGCACGCATGTACGTGTATAAGTTGGGTGGGTGCAATCACTTCCTTTGTGTGACTGCACAGGTAGTTGGCAATTCTGCCATCAGCTCTCTTTTATGATACAGACATCCCGATGCCGATTACAGGCTGGTCAACACTTACTATTTCTCCACCCACGGGACGAGTCGCTCCCTTGCTTTGCTCGTCTCGCCACTGCTCCCTGCCTTGTCTTTGGCGGCGGGCTTCGATGATGTTCCACCTTTCAGAAAGGCATGCATAGTGCCCCTTGTACGGTGACCACGTAATACTAGGATCTAAGATTTCAATCTGAGGGGAAGAAACGGCAAAATTTTCATTTTCTTTTTTTCACAAAGCACAGAGGTGGTTCAAAGCCTGGGACTGCTGATGAGCCAGACCCCTAAACACCCTTAGAATTATGTGGATCTGTATTCCGCCTCTTTAAGCTTAGAGGGCAGAACGAGGGGCAATCTTTACTTTTAGGACCCTGCCACTACGGGGCACGTGGGTCAAAATTGATAAAAATTTCTATTTCTGCCAACATCATTCCCCATAGGGGCCTGTGGGAAAGTGTTCCATATGCACTCGCATGCATGGGTCGTATGGCTTAATACTGATAAAAGTGCACCATGACGCCTTCAAGTTATAACATGGCCATTACCAGAACATCGCTTGATGATGTCCCTCATTTCGCCCATTTGCCATTTTGCCCCTTTACATCCATTGTGGAATTAGTGACAGTTAAGCCCCAATTTAGGGCTGTGCTGAATATTCATATACCTGAATATTTGATCAATTGTCAAATATTCAAATATTGTTTTTTAGAATTTGAATATTTGAATGCAAAATTCATGAGAACGGAAAATTTTCTTTTGTTTTAAATGAGAAAAATTGCACTATGGAGGCTTTTTTCGAGCAGATTTAAATGAAAAGCGTCATAGATCTTACAACGATTTTAAAAGTAACTTATTCATTAAACAATTTCAAATGAATAGAAATTTTCAACAGGGCAAGAAGTATTGTTCATTTCTTCAATCTTTCTAAATCGTGGCTGGAGATATTCCTAGATGTGAGAAGCTGTTTGATCATAATGTACAATTGTGTGTGTTATTGCAACTGATTTTGTATATAGTCTGTTCATCAACAATCTGCTGGTCGGTGCGACCGAATATTCGGATATTCGATCAAATTGAAGGTCGAATATTCGATTAGTAAATTATCTGAATTGACTCAGCCCTACCCCAATTATTTGTTTAAATTGTTACATTATCCAATAAATCTCAGTATCCTTCAATTTCACACACAACATTCAAATCATTTACTAACTGCTGACAAAAATCTATCTTATTCTAATTTTGAACCCTCAAGGCCCGATAAACAGAATGATGCACAGTGGCATTGTGTTATCATTGTATCGATCGAGAAGTGAACAAAGCCTTGGTTATCTTTGTCTCATTAATATATTATGCATATTTACCGATGCTTCAGAGCTTTGTGACTGACTATGCTGGCAATGTGGCATGAACCTAGTATGACTGGAGAAGGGGGAAGTGCTGGTTATTTCATTATCCCTAACCCCCTAGGGACCATTGAAATCCTGCATAACCTTGTTGCTTTGAGTTCAGCATGGTTAGGGTTATTACTCAAGGCCTACTTTTCATGCTTTGTTTGGCCTTAGGGCCTGTTTCTATTTAGTCTCAAGAAAACACCACATGCATGACATGGGCAATGCAACATTTTAATTGCATGTAAGCCTAAATGCGCAAGGGCATGATACCGGCAAGGTGGCAGGTGGGTGAAATGGCTATGTCTATCACTTACGTTTCATTCACATGTATTCCTTTGAGTAGAATGAAACTGGCATCTTTTCCAAACTTAGGCCTAGTATCATTTCTTATCAGCTCCTCGTGGATGCTCAAATATTAGTTTAGAAGAACTAAATAAACAAGAATGAAAGAAGTTGAACTTTACATGTCAAAACCTTCATTTTGAAACTCATTACTAGGCCTAAACTTTCCATTTTTCCTACCTTTACATTCATCAAGCTGCACATCTGTTCAGATGCTAAAGTTTATTTTCTTCTGATCACGAATATATTTGCATCGGTGAAATCATTTTTAACTCTCCAGAGATTTTCAGGGCAAACACAAACACGGTATCATGTGCCAAAATCAAGATAGCTGCCCAGAGAGCCATGGGAGAGTGGTCACCTACATCATGTAGGCCTACGTGTATTTACTGTAACTTAAGTGTAAACTAACGTTAAAAATCTCTTTTCCATCATCAAATCTCAAGTAAGATTACAAATATTATTTACATGTACAAAAATGTTTCTTCTATTCAGAGTGGGGTTTCTTTACAGCAGTGACAATGACATTTGTGGAAAATCAATTGATGAAAATGGCCAAATTTGTGTGGTGACTGTGACACTATACAGACACAGAACTTGCCGGCCTCCCTATTGCAACCTACAGCCTGCAGGCAAAAATTAGTTGTAAGGAACTCTTCCCAAAAAGCACCTTCGCCACTCAGTTCATAACTTAAAGCCTACCTCTTTTCCTCTTGAAGGGTGATTACTATAAAAGAACTTAAAAGTTACGTTCATGCACGACTCTAGGGTCTAGGCGCCGCTGTCCACCGTCGGTACACTCGCATCTTTCCCGCCATGGCGCGAAATATGGAACAGTACAGCGCGCCCTCTATCACAATAAGTGGCTGATAAGCAGAATCCGAATGGGAAACGAGGCTCGAACAAAGACTATAATCGCAGCTTTGGAGTATTTTTAAGGAGTAAATTTCAAGCTTCCCTGAGGCATGAAGACTATGTTCCTCTTGAAATTGATTATAAAACCATTTTCATATAGGAAAGTACAGGGTGTATCTCTTAGACTGTGTAACACAAAAAATAAATAAAATGCTGTTGGCCATGGTCTCCTTGGGGATGTTTCTAAATCTCTGCATCGCATGCATCGTGTCATTTCAGCTTGGACATCTCAAGCTCCACGATTTTAGCTGGTGGAACCTAAAGGCAGGCGCGCTGAACTTTAACCTCTTTCTGTAGCACAAAATAATACTTTAACGGTCTCTGCTTGGCGACTTCGCACGTCAGCACTTGGATCTCCTAGTTCATAAAACCGGGAATATCACAAGACTGAGGAGCAGTGGAGTAAATCTGTGTCATTGAACGAAGCGGGGAGGGGGGTGGGGACGTGACTTAAATCCGAAAATGCCCGCCCATGCAAATTCGAAAAGGAAAGAGGGGATGCGGGACACCACATGACACTAGACGTGATATCCAAGACACAAGTTTACATACATTCTTCACATCAAAATGAAGCTTCTGCGCATTTTCCCCTCCCCATCCAATCCTTTAAATTGAAAACACTTCTTTAGGATGGAAACCATAATTTATTTTTAACCAAGTACAAATAAAGTTCATGGAGATAACCCGATAACTCAAAACTGATTACATAACATTAAACCACCGTATTTTATAAACCTAGCCTGGTGCACAAAATTTGGAACAAATTCTTAAAATGTGACTTTTTAAAAAATAAACACGATCAAATTTGAAAGTAAACACGTCCATGGTCTTTCCCATTTTAAAACAACTTTTCCACTTCATCGAAACAAACAAAATAAAGTGCCGTGTGTATTAAGACCCGATAAAATAATCGGTAGTGTTTTCAAGTTATTGCAAATTGAAGATTTTGCACGATAATCATTTGTCCGTAGTAGTGCATGTACACGTAGACGTGCGTTGATGTAGTACAGTACATGTACATGAACGCGCACATGTGCATACATAAATCATGGCCGACCGGTCGACAGAGAGCCAACACTGAAATTGATCAACCTAACAAAGGACATTTCGCAACAGCTTAAACATAACATGGTTACCGTTTGCAAACATTCTTTCAATTATCAAGATATGCAGCGTGTGTGGAAAAACTGGAGAACAATTCAAATTTTTGAGTTTAAAATACCCTTTTAACGTTCAGAAATGTGACGTACATGGACATCTTTCACCCCACTTTCTCCTAAATGTCACTTATGATCAACAAGAAACATGTAAAAAAAATGAAATCTGAAGCCAGATTATGCTTCTCTGGTATAAATTCAGCAAACTTTTACACAATGCGGAAGATCCCCGCAGATGGATTTTGATATAG
Organism: Acanthaster planci; assembly: GCF_054643075.1. Classification (NCBI taxonomy): domain Eukaryota; kingdom Metazoa; phylum Echinodermata; class Asteroidea; order Valvatida; family Acanthasteridae; genus Acanthaster; species Acanthaster planci. Next base: position 8,904,451 of record NC_141790.1, read on the forward strand.
TCGTTTGCTGGTTGGCGTCGCCAATTTGACAAACAACAGAAGGTGACCACGACTTTTGCCGAATTTTAGCGCATGCGGAAAAACTAAGTGGAAGAGGTGAACATACATGCGAGAAATGCAGAAACACAAGAAGAGAAGGATTTGAGCTGAGCTCCATATAGACCTCTTTACTGTGATGTCACAATCGTGCTGGACCCATCGCGTTGTGATGGTAATCTGCTTATTCCAGGTAAACTCGTCAAGCATGCAGGGTTCGTATGTGCGCTTGCACGTGGTTGAAGCTGCCCGTAGGAATATTTATGCGATAACCGTGGCCAAGGCGGTCCACACGTGGTGGTATTGTTTACATTTAGCGCAATCCAGTCACATGTGTAAAAAAGGTCTACAGAAACATAATGGATGGGGCGGCAAAGGGGGCCATCCCCCAAATAAAGAAGCAATATTTTTTGGAGATTTGAGTTTTTGGAGATTCAGACTTTTCCCACTTCTCCCCTCCCCCCAAAAGCGTGTAAAATAAAGCTGCCATAAGTTAAGCCTGATTCCTCAGAAAGGCCATGAGAGGTATAATACATGAGGACATTTCCCCCTTTTATGGTCCCCGCCCTTACATTGTTTCTGGATCTATCTGAACCTCGAGTTCGCCCTAGGCTCAACACTGTCATTTGTCACAATGTTGTCCCCACACACGGATTGGGCGTCGGTCATTAAAAAAAACAGCCCGGGAAGAGGAGGAGAAAGTTAATGATGTCTGAAAAGAGGCTTATTGTAATGCAAATGAAGACGTGTGTCTTCATTAAAGGGGCGACGAAATAGAAATTTCACAAAAACTCTTGAATTGCACCTTTGGGTTTCAATAGAATACCGAAGTGAATACGTCACGCGTACAATTAGTGTGTAAAAGGCATTAGCGCGAGAACCAGCGCGTGAACCAACACGCGCGCGTACTCCATTCGTTTGCACTACACTTTCTGGTTCACAGTGACGTCACACTTCGGTACTCATTTAAAATTATTTTGTTTTGCAATTTAACTCATGTTTTTGAGCTTTTTAGTTTTTATGCTAATGTACATTTGCATATTAATAAGCAAAACTATAAGGTCATCCAAGGATTTGCGCACAGAAAATTTCTAGATTTTTAAAGCAGTGCTATCGTAGATTTAATTTCCTTTTGGCAATTTATTGTTGTGCAAGTATTTGGCAATAAGCCAACAAACACCCTTCCTAAGGAAATGTTTTCAAATAGCAAATTTGGAGATAACAACTTGAACATGAACACCTGCACACTGAACCATGTCTTCCTGGATTAACATTAAAGAAAAAGCGCCCCCAACTGCCCAGAAATGCTTGGTCAATTTTGAATGTTTAAAAAGTGCACTTTTCAGTTCACGTAATGCAAAAAAAAAGATGTCAAACAGTCTTCATACACTGAAGAAGGGTGTAAAAGTACAAAAAAATGTGCTTCTAAGAAAATTCATTTCATGGATCCTTTAAATGGAAATTGATCACTTAGTGCTTGAGAATACCCCTTGCAAACAAAGTGTAACATCCAAGAATTGACTCGTGATGGAGGTTCTTTTTTCCTCAGTTCTCATAAGCAAAAGGTATTGTATCTGTAAGCAAACATTTGTCGAGAACATGAAAAACTCTAACCACCCGAATCTCAAAATGATATGTAGAAAGTACTAAAAATGTGCTGACGACTAAATTTACGTATTAAATACGTTAAATACACCAATAACAACATGCATGCGCAACTCAAGGGTTACACATAAGCAAGAAATTTAGATACACGCATAGGCTTCTCTTATTTACACACAGTCTTACATTTTAGTAAATGCTTTAAGCATTAAAAATATAAAAGCCTACATACCATTTAAAGGCGTAGCCTACTTAAGGTATTTAAAAACGCTGTGTAAAAGATGGGTGTGTTTCAGGAAGGAGAATAGGCGACACGCCTCAGGGGCATCACAAGAACCCATATACAAGACCAAAAAAGTGGACTTTCAAAACATTTGGAGGAATAATTTTCGTCTTGATGACAAAGTGGACAGTCTTAGGTTGTATATTTCGGTTTTCTGTCCGTCTTACAACCCTGACAAAATAATTCTTGGCGTACACATGCCGTCACGTAAAAGCTGTCAATCGGAAGTGAATCAGATTGCAAACATTAGGTTTGCCGTGAGAGTAGCTTGATAAGATGAAATTTTGTCCGTAGAAATTTTTCATAACATTGGAACCGAAACAGGTTTTTAAACCTACATCAAATTCTAAATGATTCTCTTTTTAACTTGTTTGGAACCGTCAGAAACTTGCATGTGATTATAACTGATAGGAAGCAGTGCGAAGTTGTACGAATGAAACAAGTTTGGAATGTGGCACTTCGAAACTCCTGTACATGTACCCGGATTCCGATTAACCGGAGTTTAAGATGAAGCGTACCTACTTGTATTTAAAAATCTTTCATTTAGATACTTGCAAACGTACGTAAAATACAAATTTTAACAGTGCTTAAAATGCTGGACACATGTACATTATATACAGATCGTACTTACGAAAGTTAGGTCACCAATGCATGGAAGTGTCTCGCTGAAAACTTTATAAGAAAAGGTCTGATATTTTAACAGGTGACTATCTTTCTGCAATATAACCGTGAGTATACATCCAATGTAGTAATTCCAGTAGGGTGTATTTCTTTGCCAGGGGACGAGGACGGTTGGGAAATCTCCATCCAACCCCCATCCCAAAATGTTTGGAGAATTCCATCAACTTAAGGGTGCACTGAACTAATTCAAGCTCCATTGAAAATAGTGTAAAATCAGCCAAGTTTGGAGCCCCATGGCAGGCAACTGAAGTCCCTGAGGCCTCTCAAACAAAAATCAATGTGTTGTTTGGTCCTTCAGATTTCATTTGATTTTCAATTTTTAGTAGGTTAACCAATGAATGTTTTAATTATCCGCCAAAACAAACTCACCCCCCAAAAAGTGAATGTTGCCAAGCCCTCCCAGCGGCCATTTTTCAAATGACATCCCTCACCTTCCTGGGGCTCTTCTGACTAATTTTCAATCCCATTTTTGTCTGCTTTGCCCCCAGATGGGTGCCCCTGAATCTACAGAGATGATCCTGGACCATACTGACACAATTCCACCATTTCCTGGCCCAAACAGACCTCTCTTTTCGAAACAATCTCTGGGGGTACTTTTTGTGTGCCTCGGCCTGGCGGAGAATTTTCCTTGAATTGGGACACTGCACCCTTAATCACATTAGAGACCAGACCACTAGGATGCGTTCGTGCGGTTATTCCTGTTAAGACGAGTAGCATGCGTGCGCATTACACTCTGGTGCAGAAGTACATACTCTTGCTGACCCGCGGGTCGTGCCGTTCGGGTGCTCAGGACACTCGTATTAACACAAGTAGCTCGCTCGAACGCACCCCTGCCCACACCGCCTCCTTCACGAATGTTGCTGGTCTGGGTCCCAGACCTGACGACTGTTCTTTTTCGATTAAAGGTCCCGTATTGCCCAGTGTAAGGTGCACGCAAATATTCCGAATTCTTCGTCAATATTTGGAAATTTAGATAGTTTATATAGTTTTTAAACAAGCATTTTTAGTTTCGTAGTGTTGATTTTGATTATGGTACATGTAGGTTGTATTTGTTTATTTATTTATATTTTGATGTACAGCGCCTGGGAGCAGCTTGATGGATTGGGTGCTTTATAAATGTCAAATATTATTATTTTTATTATTATCATTGATGGTCGCGCATTTTGGGCCGTATATAGGCTATTAACACTGACCACTGGATGTGTATAAAAAAAGGTAATAATGGAAGTATCGACGGCGGTTGATCCTGGAACTTTCTATACCCAGCAAGAAATGAGACCGAGGGGTACCCCCCCAACATGGCCAATCCCTATACACATTCCAGACTATTGTTACTTAACACATCCCCCAAGATGTCTGAAAGGAATTCCCCAGATTCCTGCGAGACAATGACCAACACAAAGCAGTGGGGGTTCTCTCCGTCTCATACCTTGCCGCATATGGGACTTTCAGTTTCGCGCATCTCTCCTTGTGCCTTTTTGTTTTCAAAGAAAAACCGCACACCACAAGCTCTTCAGAGTGACCGACTGCGCATGTTTCTTTTGGGCATCAATCACAGTCGTTGGGGCTAAAAAGGCCGTATATTGTTTCATTGTGCATCACATTAGGGGGTTCCTTTTCCCACATATCGTGCCGGGTATCCCCACGGGCCTCTCAGCACCGCCCCTCCCTCGGGGAGGGACAATTATTGGACGCTGAGCGTTGTTTCCGCGTAGACGCCTTCCGGCACAGGAGCATATCGGCGGGGCTGTCCAGCGGCTGCCTTCCGATTACGCCGGTAAAAACGGTCCCGAAAGCAGTCGAGGAGAGGCTGGCGGTGGACTCCACTGAGGACGAACACCACGAAGGGGTTGAGGCAGGAATTGACGTAGATGAGCACGTGCGCGATCTCGATCAGGCGCATGTACAGCTCGAAGTTCTTATAGACGTGCTCCATGGTGTCGTAGTCCGAGTACAGGAAGAACATGTAGAAGAAGTGGTACGGGAACCAGAAGACGGCGAAGACGATCGCCAGCAGCAGCACCACAATCGCCAGACGATGGCGGGCACGCACGCTGGCGACGGATTCTCCACTGACCCCACCGCAACAGAGAACTCGCGCCATTGCCGCATAGCAGCTGGTAATGACTAGGACAGGTAAGAAATAGGTCAGGAGTGCGTACGCGGTGATGTAACCCCGAATTGCCAGCCAATGGTCTGGGAGTTGACGACAAATGTGTACGTCAAAATAAGGTATGTAATACGTGTGGCCTACCACCAAGACAGGAATGGTGAACAGGAGCCCAATGGTCCAGACAACCAGGAGAATCGCCAGCGTGCGCTTCATCTGGACCCGCCGGTGCAGGGAGAAGTAACGCTCGATGCTAACCGCAGTCAGGGAGGTCGCACACAGTGCCTGAGAAAGTACCCACGCCCCGCCCCCGGCCTTGCACAGGAAACTGCCGAACGCCCCGGTGGGCCAACTTATGAACAGCCACGAGACTGTTGACATGGGCACATTTACAACAAACATCATGAGGTCTGCCACAGCCAAGTTACAAACCAAGATGTTCGAGGTGGTTCGCAAATGGCGGTTCAGTAGAATCACCTGCGTTGTGCATGCAAACAGAAAACGAAAAGAAAGACAGGTTGATTGGCACATGTCTATAGCTCGTAATTGGATTTCTGCAGACAAGGCAATAAATACCCCCCTTATAAAAGAGAAAAGGGAATGAAGAGTAAGAAATCTTTTAAACATACTTTTCACCAGGACGTGCTAATGTGATGTGTTATCCGATCAACAGCAATAACACTGAATTAAGAGCCATGAGTGTCTTTTATAATATTTTCACTTTTAAGTCACAGCAAAACAGGAACGTTTGTTTAAAACATTTCCCCCTATTCAACGATCGCTTTATTTAGATGGTAAACTGTTGATGTCACATGGTACATGCATGTATAGAAAGTTTTTCATTCGAAAGAAATGAACACGTGCACCGACCTGTCCACAATGACGGGAGAAAGGGGACACATAGAAACTTTCGGAGATTTTTGTAACGCTATCAGCATATCAGACGCGCAAAAAGCCCTCAGTCGCATGAAAAGCCGTGAAAATCTTGAACTACAATCTGACAGTTAAGTATCTTACCAGCAGGAGGGCACTATTGCCCAAAACGCCGAAGACGGCCATGCAGATTGACACGGAGACATTCCAGCGCCAGGGGGGTATTTGGAAAGTCTTCGGATTGTCCCAACGATCACTGTCTGTGTCGTTGACTGCAAGAGGGGTATAGAAAAAGCCCAGTCGTGAGAATAAGCTTCCCAACAGTTGGTTTAGTATGAGGCGTCGATGCTGCAAACAGTGGCATAGCTAGGATGTTACTAGTGTAGGGGGAGGCAAGGGGGCATCAGCATCTTATGGGGAGCACCAACTTTCATTGGTGTGTTTTTTTAGGGCAAGTTTTCGTTATGGGGAGCACCAGCTTTCACTGGTGTGTTTTTTAGGGCAAGTTTTCGTTAGCCTCGTTCAATATCCATTCATCCGTTTTGTTTTTTAGTGGCGGGGGGCACCCGGAATTCGTGGGGGGCATGTGCCCCCAAGCCCTCCCCCCCTTGGCTACGCCACTGCCTGCAAAACCTATGGACTCTATTCGCAGGTCGGCCATATTGAATTGAAAGTGCGAGGTTCACTTTTTCCTTGGGGAATCTGGGAATAAAAATGAAAGAAATGCTATGAAAGTCATTACAAATTAATGTCATTCCAGCCGATAGGTTAAACTGTGTGACTATGTTTTAAGTTCTACAGACCTTATTCACAAAGATAGCATTTTTAAATTGTGTCCCCTTAATCTTTCTTATTCAATGTAATCTGTTTGCTGGGGTGGTGGCAGACTATTTGGGGTTTCCAGGCATCACTTTCTTTTTATGTGGCTTACAAAATTCAGAGCATAATCTGAAACCTTATTGATGACTCTTACCCGCACTAAGATTCGACTAGCGCTCACTGAGAGGGCCTAGGCTATACATTTTCCCCAACACACAGAAATGTGTTACAAAGTTAAACAGTCCACGCAATTCAATTATTTTACTACCACCCTTGAAAAGGCACCTTTGTGTATCAAGCAACATTATTTCCAATTTTTCGTTTGCTAACGCATTTTAGCTCTTAACGCACGTTTATGCTTAACACGAAATGCCATTAATGTTCTTGAATAAATCTGTGATGTCAACCAAGAAAGAAAAACCTCATTGATGTGATCTGTGCAGAGAAGATGCTGGAATGTTTGAAATTCTGCTGTTCCCAACTTCCATTAATTTTCTTTGGTGATTATTTTTGTTATGTAAGGCCCGTTTCAAACGTCCTTATTTATGCCGTGTCGAATAAATTTGAATTGAGCACGACGTACGCATTAGCATGGCAGTGGTTTCAAACGTCGAACCTAATAACAAAGGCGTGGTCAAACTTAAATAAACCCAAAACGGCAGACCAAAGCGCAGTCTTATTCTTGCCAATAAAATTACAGCTGCACAACGAAAAACGAGTGTTGCTTCAACAAGCATGACTGCTAAATCAAGTTCTTTATACTGAAGAAAAAGACAATAATAACGTGCCTCGTTGTCCATCTGTTGTCAAGCCCAAGTTTTGGACGTGCCAATACGCTTACGCCACTTGCGAGTTAAATTTGAATAAAATCTGGTACACTGTGTTATCTGATTGCACAGAAAACGTAACAATTTGAATTCCCCAGACTAAAGACGCTGTTGCTATGACTCGTGATTCGGGGCAATCTTTTGCATAGCGACCACCATCTCCTTTGTGCCGTTCTTACCATTAAAAACAGTGTATTGTTCCAAGGCGTCTCTTAAGCAGCTAAACAAAAGCTTGCCCCGATTCACGAGGTATAGCAACAGTGGTTTTAGAAAGGAGAATTCAAGTTGTTATGTTGATGTGAATTTAAAGAACTCAGTGTACCAGATTTTATTCAAATTGAACTTGCAAATGGCTTATTTCAAGAGCTTGCAGACGTCTGAGGAGAAATACCACAAGATGGTTTGATTTGATCGGGGACACGTATTCGGGCAGGAGATCCTAAAACTTTTGAGTCTTAAAAGCAACTTTCCTGTTCGTCTTATCTCGCATAAACAAACGGTAACCGAGGGAGACAAACGGTAACCGGGATGATTTTAGAGCGTTATCCGGAGACAAAAGTGAAAACAGTGGAGAGGCCGAGAGAAAATGACGCTGGAATTTGGGCCCCCGTACATTTTCAAGTGTACATGTATATGTATTTTTTTTATTTCAAGACAACTCGAAAATAGAAACATTGCTGAACGTTACAAAAATCATAAAATGTAATTCTTTAGGGTTATAATTAAAGTTTGCCGACAATATTTAACACAAAGAAGCTATAGCCAATTCAACCCATCTTAACAAAGGGTAAATCTCTCTGGTTGGTTTGCTTGTTTTACTACATGTAGGCTACAGTGGGAGGCTTTGGGATACTTAGTGGCGGCAGACACAACGGTCCTTTTTGGTTGATGTCATATAGGGGTGCAGTACGCTAATTCAAGCGAGAATTTCTGGCCAGCTCATGAGCATTAAAAGTGCCCCCCCAGTATCTTTTGAAAAAGGAGATTGTATGGCCCCCAAAATGGTGAGAAGTCCCTGGGTCTTTGGGCTTTCATCTGAGACCAGAATGGCAAAAAATACTGTTGAAAAATGGTCTTAAGTGCCTAAGAAAGTTGAGGGTTGTCACTTAAAAAACGGCTGCTAGCAAACTTTGGAAAAATCACTTTTTGGGGGTAATTTTGTTTTGAGGGAATAACCCAAAATGTAATCAGTTAACCCACAGAAAATTGAAAAGAAAATGAAAAATTATGGAAGATACAATAACTTTTAGTGTGTTTTTCCGGTTCCCTTAGGGATGTTAGAACGCATATTATTGGGCCCGAGCAATGCTGATTTTACACTGTTTTCAATGGGGCCTGAATTAGTGGACAACACCGGTACCATAAACGAATTCGACGAGACGCCATTCTGAGGGGCCACCAATGATGTCATGAAGACTTTAATCATGGAGATCAATGGGGCCATTTACACTCACGCAGCTGTCTTAACATCAGCGCGCACTTCGGCAATTGACTACTGCCTATTGGTCAAGGAGGAATATACCATTGATCTCCATAAGAGCGTTCCGAGGTAATAGGTGGCGTTCTTATCACACATATCAAACAATGCAAACAAGTACACATTTCTGACCAACCACTTAGACACGAGTAGTCACAAAATAATCTTGTAAATAATTAGAATCTCATATGAATCATGGTAGTTACCCATGTTTTGAACAATAATAGCGACAAAGAGTCAAGTTAGAAAAAAATAAAACGGCTACACGTGGTGCCTCCTGTGGTGTTAAGATCCTTAACTTAATGCGAGCACTGTATGCACACACAAACTATCATAAGGAGAACCTTGAACATCCGACGGAGCGGGTCAGCGTAGCGGTTCTTTCCTCGCTTTGCACCAATGAGGCCCGGGTTCGAGTCCCAGCGTGGCCCAGGCTTTAAGTGCAATTGGCTTCCAGTCCATACTCGCTCTCGCAGGTTTTCTCCGAACTGAACCTTCTCCCTAACTCCGTAATGTGGTGCTGATTAATAATTAGTATGATTAAACGTACAGTTATTGATGCAAATAGCCCGAGTTGCCGAAAGCACCATTAAAACAAACCAACAACAACCTTAAACATCTAACATCAAAACACCGAAAAAGTTTGACTGATTGTGCAAATACATTCCATTTATAGGTCATCATGACAACTTACAAAATCGTAGCGCAAAATGATGAGTCCTTAACCAGAAAACATAGGCCGCAGCCTTGAATCTCAAGATTACCTTTCAAAAATCATTCAACTGTAAAACTTTAGGAACTTTCTTTGGTCGAGATCAACAGCTTTTCATTTCAACATCAAAAACTATTAACCAATATAAAGTTTCAACATCACAAAACTATAAACCAATATAAAGTTGCATCTTAGACGATATAAGGGATCCCAAAAGTCTTTGTTTGTAACCGTATTTACTAAACATAATACTTCACAGACAGGACTATCAAAATTCAGTTTGTTATTGCCAAACCTTAGACCTACAATGCCCATATGGTATGGAAAAACAATACTGGACGGAAGACGCACGCATAGAATGACTATCATGTTCCAAGGCATGCAATGAGTCAAAACTAAACATCCGTTTTAAGTGTTGGATTCGTGCACCACGGGTAATATTTTAGAAGTCGAAATGGGGACATTTAGGACACCCTGTAAGAATAAATTTTGACAGCATGTTTTTCTGAGGACTTAGACAGCTCTCCAGACCCACATGGTGTGCTCGAGCCCTGCGCAGATGGCTGTCTTATGTCAGACTGAAAACTTGGCATGAAGAGACCTCCAGCCTGCTGGTGTTTTTTGTCTTCGATAAATTTTTCATGATCAACTGCACCATTCGAAGTATATATATCCTAGCTCGTTCAAATTAATCACAGCTTTGGTGGGATCTTAATCAACTCGAGTTATGAATATACTGTACATGTATTTCCAAGGCTGGAGCTACACTGTGGCTCCAATTTTTCTCTTTGGTTTTCCAGCAACCTTCTTGGTGTGCACAAAGAGATTAGGGCCTACCTGTGGATTCACAGGAATCGGTATCGGCATGGCTCATGGCTGAGCATTCTTCACTGTGTCTTTTTCTATCCCTTGAGGTGAGCGGAAGGCTCCAGGGGGGCCTTGTCAGGTTGAGAAGAGTCTCGGGTTTTCCAAACTCAAAGAGACGATCAGCTTCCATTGTGCCACTGCTGTTTGATCTGCTTTATCCCCCGTTGCACTTTTAACAGTTAACGCAATCTTCTCACAATCGTATGGGCCTATCGCTTCTCGAGTTTGTTCCTTAGTTGCAAGACTGTGTCCGGAAAGCTGCCTCGTCTCCGTACAAGGTCTGGACGTCTTTCAGAACTTTTTCATGTAATTCAGCATTCTTGGAGTTTATTGTGTTCATAAACATCAGCCTATTCAGCAATACTCACTAGTACAGACGACATTGATGAAACCATTATTTGTCTGACCCTGTCCATTCTTGTTCACGGCCTACTACAGGTCTCGCACGATTACATCACGCTGTGCTACACAATAACCAATACTACTTGTATATGTAACGAGTCAGCGAGCCAGCAGTTGTGTATCCCAACATATATTTCCGGAGACTGTAAATATTGCATATGATAGAAGAAGACATTACAAATTTAATTTACAGGGCTTATGCACATCTATCTTGAAATTTTCATCAAGTTCGAACCCAAAATACGAACCAGGCTTCAACAACACAACGTAAAATCAACACCACTTCATCGGATGGTATAGATATATTGACAATGACTCTAGTCACAGCGGGGCGACATGCACAAACAGTCGGTCCAAAAAAAAGTCAACACGTCGTCAGTGCTGCAACATAAACAAATGATGCGTCAACAAAATGTAAGAGCAACTCTAACAAATCACTGTGATGGGAAAGCAGACATTTCTTCTCGAAAACAGGCTCCACCACGGACGGCGAAGTGGGACGGCGATATCGCGGGTTGTGACTTGTGAACTCCTTTTGTACACAAGACAATTCTTTTCAGGCCCAAATTCTCCCTTTGCCTTTATACCCGTTACACTTGTGTATGTAGTTGATTAGTTGAACCATAGCTCCATGCTCCCACCATGGAGGATGGATGTGTACCTCTTTCCATGTGCCTACATATACGCAGGCACATATGTTTACTGCGCCCGTTTAAAGGGTTTTGACCGTAACAAATTGTATTTTTTCAATGATCGTTGGAAAAAGGTGGAACCTTTCTGTATCCCTAAAAAAAGACAGTGTTCTGGATGGACAGATTTCACAGCTTGTCTGACACTGTTATTTTCTAACTTCACAGTGAGATTTAAAGATAATTCTGCGGTTCCGCTCTGAGTTTTGAAAAATGGTGCACACTACCTTCAACACCGACACTCCATATTTAACAGGAAAGATTCCATATGCTGTACATGCACTTGTACGGATAACTGATGCCCCTATGCACAAATCTATGAGACTTGTCTGAAAAAAACTGTTTTCTAAATCATCTCTTCGGAATTTTTTTTATCTGAATTTCACTTTTTACTAATTTTAGGACAAGTTATCACTTTCTGGTGGTTATTATGACATTGAAGGAAAAATTGGTGTTGTCCGTATATGGAACTCTTTCCAACAAATATTTCATTAGTGTACATGTACATGTATAATTGTGTGATTTCCTTGTTTGCTCCAGAATTTCAGAAGACAATATAGACAGTAGTCAGAATGACTCTAAACCTAGCAAAGCACAAACTACAGGATCCATCCGAAATGAACTCCAATGGAGTCCGCCCGTCGGTTTGTACGCAGTGCCATAGGCTGTTTGTAAATACTCCATTGTTCAAAACGTGTCATGAATTGAAGAAGAACCGTCACTTGTCTTACCGTCCATGATACACAGGTACGTAGGTAGGCCCCTAGCTTACTGGGTGGCAATGACCACAGAGCAAAGAACAGGCGTGCCACAGTATCCAGTAGTTACGTTCGAAGACACGTCTCATGGGCTTCTGATAGGTTTTTTGCAGCATTCAAGGCAAGGCTTTCGATGCATGTATGAACATGTACATGTACGTGCGCTGTCAGGGTAGGTAATACGCGTCTGATTGGGATTGCATGTTCTGTACATTATGAGCAGCGCTCGTAGACAAATAGGATTACTACGCTAGAGGCACAATAATTCATTGGACCAAGCGCACCCGGTACCAGCCACGAAAGACTGTAGACTTCACTCCAGTCGAACTTCATCCGATTTTCTGGGAAGATACATCTGGTTGATTTATGACGATGGTCTACTCATTTACTAAATCCGTCTTCAATTTTTCAAGGCCGCATATCATATGTGCTTCTTTGTCGTGATTAAAAGGTTTTGCGGTCATGAAACGAAAGCTGGTTTGGTCGTTGAACTTGCTAATAAATGACGAGAAACAATCCTCAGTTGCCACGCCAATATCTGTATGGTGGGTGGCATCTTTAACTTGTCCACTGAGGTCAGAGAATGACATGCCCTGGGAACAGACTGTATTCGCGGGGTACCGATTTCAGTCGTATTCCTGTATTGTATACATTTGTACAAGGTGAGTGTGGGTTGGAATGAAATTGTAGAATAAAGTCTGGTTCTTTAAATTTAACGTTTGCAAATGAATACACTACGTTGGGGAATCTGACTGAAACTGCCCCCCCCCGCGCATACTGTCTACCGTGCTGATTGCATTTGTATGAAAGAATAATTCCAAAATATTCTAACCAGCGGCGTATCCAGCTTTTGGTGGGGGTGGGGGCGAATTCAAAAGCGAATGCAGCTTTGGGGTCATTCAACATGATGTTTGGGGAGAAAAAGAGAAATCAAAAGCCTTACTTGTGGTCCTAACATCGTTATCTCATGGTGTTGTTTTCATAGGATTTGGTGCTAATATTTAATAAATAAATATACCGATTATTTTCTTACCAATCATAAGTATTCTTTAATATTCACGATTCCATCGCTGGATACACCACTGTTAACAACCTCCTCGGAACACGCAGGTTCAAGAAATGTACAGAATTAGTGCCTGTTTTAGTTTCCACTGACGTAATGTCTATGCCTCTAATGCGCCCCCTCCAGATGCTTTTTTATTATTCTGCACACAGAGTCACAAAATAGCGGTTGGACGAGTACTTTTTTACACCATGTATTTTCCTATTGGATGATGATTCTTGAGAAAAGACTAGTCTTCTTTTGCCACGCGGAAGCTTATCCCGTTCAATTGTCGAACTTTGCTTCCCTTTGAAAAAAATTCTTTCAGCCCCACAGTTATCGCCTTTGTTCAAGCAAGGACCATTGTGTTTAAGGTCGGGTTTCCCCGCCGTGATGTGTAGGAAAACAAAATTGCATCTGGGAGGCTTTTGTATAAAATAACTTGCCTCTGAAGTTTTCTGCGTCTTTCCCGCCCCTCCCTCTCTCTGAACAAAAATGTTGACAGTTGGGTTTTTTCGGCACCATGTTCAGTGGGGTAGGGTCAGCCTATAAATTATTCTTAATAACTAAATTTAGTCTTGCAATTAGTATATGTACATGTATTCGTAAGTACCATCCCTACTCATACGAGACCCAAAACTTACTCACTTGGGCTGTGTCTGAATTACCTGGCTCCGTCTAAAATTATGCACAAGTCTATGGCAGTGATTGCGGCTGGTTCCCCTAGTAACAGAGTACCTTCTTCAGGGAAGGTACTCGGTTACCGAAAGCTCGGCAATCACATATTTCAGAGCACTGATTTGATAAAATATTCTTGTCGATATTCTGATCACAGTGCTACACAGCCCTTCCATATTCCCCTAGTAACAGAGTTGTGTGCAATTTCAAGCCACAGCAGTGATATTAACGGGTGAACGGTCACGTGCCATTTCAAACCTTTTTTCGTCATTTGAATCTAGGGGCGTAGCCTCGGAGGGCCTGTGGACACGTCACCCCAGCCCAGGGCCCCCCCCCCACTAAAAAATGAGCTTACCCCCCAAAAAAACCACATCACTGAAAGTTGGTGCCCCCCCCAATTCTGGTGCCCCCCCAGTAAAACCTTAGCTACCCCACTGTTTGAATCCACCTTCACCTGACTGCAAACCCTCATTTTCATAACATCCTCTGTGCAGTTCCCCACCCTACCCAGCCCAAGGGGGATGTGTGCTTTGTTTCACTCTAGAACCGAGTGGACATAACATCTTTTCGGCCTGGGATGTGACATACTTTTAACGTACGCGCGCGATGCATCATCATGTACTATACATGTACATACATGTACAGCACATGTACTTCAGAATCGCCATGACCCAAAATCACTTCGTGCCCGGGAATGGCCTCTGACCCCTGCATGTAAGTATAAACACAGCACCTCCAAAGAGTATGGGGAAAAGTCCACGCATGGCAAATCTCTTTGAATTCAGGGTCTGCAGATCCACCATAGAAGCTACGCATGCTTACCCAGCAACTGTGACGGCACGAATGCACATACAATGCATGAAGTATTGTTCAGCATGGGAATTGATAAAGTGTGTTTGGCATTGCCTGTTGCCAACACCTATGGCTTTAAAGTGCCGGCAAGTGAGATGAGCAATGACAGTATTACTCTGCGTGTTAGTCCATAAAAGGCTGGACTCTACGGGTAGGTTATCGCCCATGTAATCATCTTGACACCAACGTGTGACGGAACCACGGTCGGGGTTGATAGACCACGAGGCGGTCCTACTTGTAATCCAGCTGTCAATGAACCCGCCATGTTGACACGCGTCAGCCGGACAACCGGTCAAGCTGGCCCGACCAAACGAAGCAGAGGCAACACAGTGACCACAGCAAGTTTTTTAGGGGGAGGGTCGCACCACCAGGTACCCACAGAAACAAGCTGAAAACTGCAGGAGGATTGACGGCTGTCGAACAGCGAGGTTAGGGTTAGAGCAAGCTGCAACGCCTGCACGTGGGAGGGTTGCACTCTGTCGTTTGAGAATAAACCCTGCATGCGCCGTTTTATTTATCGATGAATGTTTTATGCATATGCATGCCGGCAGCGCGTACGTCTGAATAAATCGTTTCGAACTTGTAGATGGTGCTGTATAAAACCCAGTCAATAGAAGTACAAGTACACAAACCTTAATTTGCTCAGCCTTCCTTTTTATTATTGATCATCCATGTCCTGATTAGCATAATCTTTGAGCAAGACGGGAGAATATCTTTTAACTCTGACGGCAAAGCATAGCCTCCGAAAACATTAGAAGCCATGGCACTGGTTGGACTGTTCTCACACGCACATTACTTGTGCGTGCATTTGGCAAATCAGATCCAACGCGCACTCCATACCTCCTGTCCACACACCCACACACATCTGGAAAGGGGTCGACAGATTTCGCGCGTTGTGATTGGCCAACGCGTCGCAAACTCTTGGAGGCGCACTGTTGAGAATCGCCCGTATTGTATATGGGACGGAGAGAACCCCTTCCTTTTTGTCTTGGTTTGTCTTGTTGTGCCTGAATCTCGGGAATCCTTTGCAGACATGGGGGGGGGGGCTTGTGCTCAATAACAATAGTCTACAGAGTGTCTATAGGGTTTGGGCATGTAGGGGGAACCCCTCTGTCCCATATCTTGCCAGATTTAGATGGTCGTCAAATCCCAGTGTCAAACGGAGACTTTCCACGTAAGTGTCACCGTGACAAATTGGCAGGCAGTGCACATGGAAAAGATTTATTGCCCAGACAAAGTTTGAACAAAAATAATCGATTTTTTTTGTAATTCATCGCTTTTCATTAAGCCTGCTTCATGGTAACTTGCTCTAAAAGATTTCATTGCAAAACCCTCACTATCTGAAGTTTCTCCCCTTTTTGACACTTTCCGGAATGTTGCAGGATAACAATTTCTCATTTTCTCTCTCTCTTTCTTTCTCCTGATGACGAGCAGAGCATACTGCTCAAAACGTCGAGTACCACTGGTTCTTTTCAGAACCGCAAATACTCACAAAAGAGATACGTCCATGCATCATTGCATGGTGCTACCGCAAACCTACTTTCTATTTCTCGGTACGGTGGTCATCGCACCATCGGGCATTAAGCCATACCAGCAAGTCCTGAGGAAAAACCTTTTTTTAAATCAGCCTAGCTCAATTTGGAGCCCTCAAGGAAAACGCAATGCCTGAAGTATAAAAGTCTGACCTTTTGCAGCATCTCGATATCTACAAAATACAACCAGTTTTCTCCATCAATAAGCTTGCACGTCTGAACGCATTTATAATCATGATAGTGTACCTCGTCAGATGCTGACCAGCAGAACTTGGATAACGACCATTGGGAAAATGTTTGCCAAATGCACGGCCCCCGCTGACCGATGCGATATGGCATCCCATGCGTCAATTCCATTCTCCACAACAGGAGCGATTGTCGTCGGGAGGGATGCCGTAGATTCACTGAAGGCAAGCGGGGTTGGGTCGTTAGTGTTGATGTGGTCGGTGCCTGTAGACAGTGAAAGTGGTTAGATAGTGATATAACTGAAACAAAAAGTGTTGTAAAATGAAGGCATCTATAGTCCAATTACTGTATAATCTACCCGGACGAGGGATGTTAGGGACATCGTTGTCGAAAATAAGTGGGCCATTTTTTCTCGCTTTCGGGGAAAAAGGAACGCCAGGTCTCAACCCTCGAATTCCAGATTAGCTTTGTTACCGGACCAAAAGATACCGACTGTTTTGAGAGATCTTTAGGTGTGGTACCAACAACAAGTACCATGAGAGGAATTCCTCCCGATTCCAAAAATGTCCGACCTGGCCGAAAATTCCGGACCGTCTCCGTTGATTTTCGGGCACTGTCGTCAGCGTTCACAGATAATTGGTGTGCGGGCTAGGTAAGCAGCCCTTGCACATTTTCCACAAGTGTCACGATTCAAAATGGATTCTCCACGATTCGCTTGTCTTTGTGGCATACTGATCTCAACTTCTGCACCACTGAAACGGACGTGCGCGCGCTGCATCATTCTAAAAATAGAACGAGCAACCCAGACATGATGACGTCATCTGTTATTTTAGTGGCTACCCGCCATCAATGTTATTCAAACGGCAGGGGACCAGCCTGACCTCAGCCTGTACGCGGCCACTATGATTTGTCTGTATACACTGTGGAGGTATTAAAGGTGTTCTTGTGCTTCACGAACGTTTCCCCCTGATTCGATGCGATATATATCTATGGGTTGAAACGGGTGAGGCGGGTACACTTGAACGAACCCTCGTGCATCGCACTTGGAGTCCCAGGAGCAACCTGCACAGCTTTTAACGAACTTTATAATCCACGTTTCCGTTCAAAGGAACCCCCAAGTTCACAAAAAACACACAGAACTAACCAAGGAAAGTTACGTGAATGGGACTTGAGTGGTCGCTCAAGTTGGTGCTGAAACGTTTTCTCATCATTTTCGATCGACCTGTTGTCCTTTGTTTGCTTAAAATTTCTCAAATCGAAAATTCATTGCAGACCACAAAATACTGAAATAAAAGACCACAAACTTAATGTGAATATGAATGTAAACATGAATAAGATTTTGAGCATTAACATGAGTAGGAGCATAAGTACACTACTCAAAAAATTGAAGGAACAAGAGAACAGAAAATGATTTTCACTTAACTTTAATGGCTCTTGTTCTAACAGTAGCCCATACAGACCATGACAAAAACATTCTTTTCTCTTGTTCCTTTAATTCTTTTGAGTAGTGCATAAGAATAACGAGCAGGATTATGAGTGTGACTGTGACTATAAATACGAGTGTGCATTTGGAACATGATGAACGGACATGAACTCATGTAACCTTATCGAATGAACGCACCTGCGTTGATGGGGTTGCCTTGCGTACAGTGCACATGGATACCAGTTGCCCTACTGAAGATGTGCGAGCCCGCCGCGTAGACCTCCATCTGCGTCATGTTCAGTTTCAGCACAAAGTCCGAGTTCCAATCGGTCCAGTAGAGGGTGTCGCCGTGGACGGCCAAGTCGAAGGGATAGATGCCCGTAAAGTTGAAGAGCGTTCGGCGGTTGTTCCCGCTAAGATCACTCCTCTCCAAGGTGTTGCGCTGGGCGTCGCCCCAGTACAGCCAGCCCCCTGTTGATATTAAGTGAAGTTCTATGTTCAATTTAGTATAGGTAAACGTTTGTACTCAGCGACCTATCGTATGAAGACCGGTGTTCTTGGAGCACCACACAGAGAGAAAATTGTCGGAACACACCAGGAGAATCGGCCACAGAAGAGTTTAAACAACATCTGTGACTCGTTTTCCCCAAACCAAACTTGGCCATGGACATACCACAAAGCATAAAGGAATTCAAGATCATCGCAAAACGGTTCCAGCAAACAAGTAGTGCTTCTTAATATATAAATATACATTTCTGATTAATCCAATGAAAAGCAACTCCACTAGATCCTCTCAAAACCACGGCGAGGTTTGGGAAGACTTTGTGGAATTGAGGAGGTAGACCTCGGCTACTTTTATTCTGTGGGATTTGAAACATCCCTAGAAAGTTCTCGATTGTGCCATTGGTTTCCTATACAGTGACGGATTTTGGAGGACCCAGGAGGGGTCCAAACAGAAAATACGTAGGAGATAGAGTTTGCCCGTTTATGCATAAGCGTGGCCTTCCACAAGGCCAGTTTTCAGAATGCTTATTCATGATACGGTTTGGTCATTACCTGTGAGGTCCAGAGCAATCCCGTTTGGCCAGATGATGGACGCGTCGACAAGGACCATACGATGGTTGCCATTGTAGTCCGCTCTTTCGATTTTCGCCCGGTTCCCCCAACTTGACCAGTAGATATGTCTGTTAAAAGAACTTGATCGATTACCATGTAACCGTGGTCGTTTGTTGCTGTTGTGATTGGCAAAACGCCCTTGGGAAAATTTCCTTGCGGTGGTACAAAACTGTCTAAAATATCAGCCTAAAAGGTCATTCATCTCCACTTGACGATTCCGCTGGCGCTTCTTTTATCAACGAGTACAGGTGTGGATTCGGGTTGTATTTACAAGAAATTGCACCGCGGGTTACCTGTGGGGATAACAGCATCACAAATCGATTCGGTTTTTCAATGAGGCAAGGACATTTGCGATAAGATCATCTGGCGTCACGCGCCACCTCTACGCCTGTACACGCGCCGTTGGAATATTAATACCGCGCCGGCTCGTCACAAGTTTTGGAGTCATTTTCATACGCTTTAAAAAGGCCCTAGCGTTGAATTTTGTAGGGATAGCGGAAGTATACAAACTCCGTGCAGTAATGAGTGTTCGGCAATGTGGACGGACTTATGAGAGCCCCAGAACCGAGTATGCATTATTACCTTTATATCTTTGGGAACACAAACCCGTAGCGTCTTCACACGTTGGTAATGACTGATTTGTTTGGGCTGCATGACGTAATTTCTTCGACTTCTCATTGGACAGAAGTTAATTGAACAACGGCGCATGTCAGCCTTTATGTGTGCGCCCTGACACCTGCATTCATAATGCATGTCCATTGATTTAGTAAATAAGTTTAAGTGTTACCCATGAGGCTTTGTGACTCTTGTGCTTCCTTCACTTCATTAATTCCACGAATGAGCCAGTTCGGTATTCCAACAGCGCATGCCCAGACTAGTACAAGGCTATTCGGGAACAGCTACACGCGCGCGATAGTCTGTCCTCTCAGCTCAGCCACAGTCTGACTCTGAGGCGCACTTTGTTCTTAAAAGACCCCGGCGTTTTGAAATATCGAACTGGCTCATTAGCCCAAGCCGGCGGCCAGTAACTGCACGGAGCGCACTGCCCCGAAGGATCCACACCCAGATGAAGAAAGAAATCATCCTTACCTTTCTTTCTGATCAACGGCTATTGCTCTTGGCTTCTTGAGGTGCCGACTCACAATAACTCGCCTGTCGCCTCCGTCCATCGACGCTCGCTCTATTTTGTTGCCACGGCGACCGTCTGTCCAGAACATCAACCTGGTATGGTAGTCCAGAGCCAAACCAGTGGGTTCTGAAAAGTGAATTGAGCGAAAATGTTGCCTGTTTTCCAACGCAATAACTATAGAATTTGGTTCCTTTTACAGTTACATGTATACATGAACTTCAAGTTCACGTGGATGTTTTAGATGTCATGCGCATAACCGTCAATGGGTCCTTTTTTCGTGTAAGCCCACGTTCGCAGGCAGCGTCCGAGAGCTAGCTGTTGCTTCGTCCGAATCTGGTGGCTATAAGGCTAGATATACGGGGCTTCGTCTGTTGAAAACACATGCTGGGGACAGACGCAGCCGTCTGTCCATTTCAGACATGGCCCACAACACCGGACTCACAAGGCTTTGTCCCAATGTGGTGTGTTCTGACTATGCGGCTTCGACTTTTGCAAAAGCGCAAATGTACAAAATAGGCTGCAGCCAACGACACAAGCCGTGGCCGTCTCTGCCCAATCTTCCTTTCAAACTGAGGCAAGGATTTGACTCCACTGTTGAAAATGGGCCGTGTCGGAATTATGGGCTACGACGTGCGCCCAATGTATGGAAGCCACCACCTTTAGCGGCTTCACGCATTGCCCACAAAGGCAGGTGTTATTTTGAAGCCGCATCCATGGGTCATTCAGACGCGGCCGTGTGTCGTCGTAGGACGAGTGACAGTGCATGGACCTACGCACCGACTAAACCTGACCATATCAGTATCTCTCTCCTGCTACCGTCCAGATGTGCACGGAGGATCGTGGTGTCCACGAAATCCGTCCAGTAGACCATGCCGTCGACGGGATCGTAGTCAACGGCGATCGGGGCTGAGAGATTGCCAAGGGGAAGAGGTGAAAGGTCAAAGTCTCCGAGGTCCCCGATAAAGATGGCTGCATTTACCCGGTCGGCCACGAGTACAAAATCTGTCCAAGAAAGCAGAGAAAGACCACTTTGTGGTTAAAAAAGTAAACTGCCAGAAGAGAATTTTTCCTATAGACCTAGCTCCAAACCACCAGCTTTACAATGAAACACCGCCAAATCAGTAAATGGTGCACAACAGTGTTGTAGTCAAGACCACTTACGACCTTCACAAGACCACACGAGACCAACACAAGACCTCTCGTCTGAATTCATGTCACAAGCTATTAAAATGGACTACAACAAAAGCATTCCTTTGTCATTATTACCAGTGACTTGTCTTATGCATGTCTTGTGTCTGGTCTTGTAATGGTCTCGACCACAACACTGGTGCATAACCACCAAATCTCTTCAGTTGCAGACAGTTCAAAGCTCTGCCGCAACCAGCAGTTATACTGCAACGTCACAGTACTTGTTTAAAAGAAGTCGCCCTTCTTTTTGCGGTCAACACGGAATATCTCAACGCAATGGATGTCATACCATAATTTACTAACAGTATTTTCCAAAGGTCATAATACAGAGGACGTCAATTGCATAGGTTTAGCGGCTTCCTTGCACATTACATGATAATTGATTAATCTGCGTTGGACCCAATCAACGTTAACCGTGAACATGGCCATCTGAATGGTTTGCCAAGCAAACAACGCACTAATTCACAGCAGTTGTTCGTAGGGGGTGATGGAGTTGCAGCCTAGAATACGGGTGAGTGATTATACACGCTCACCTTCTGTATCTCTTCCTTGAACGCACTACTTGTATGAGGTGTGACCAAAAATATGAAGGTCATTATGGCACGTCTGTATATATATCCACCTTGAGCAGAAGAACCCCCTCAACGGTTGCAACGAGCCAGTTTGCTGGAGAGTATTCATTTTGCTGTTAGCGACGCGACCCAAGGTATGCATTTCATGGTCGGTTGTGAACCAGCGAAGTGCAGGTCCCCCCAGGAGTCTGCATTGCCAGGATAATTACGCCCTCTGTTTGTCCTGCTCGTGGCTCATAATTTGTACCCCGAAATTTCACATCACTTGTGCCATTAAACTTTAACACGTATAGAACAAACAAAAGACACACATTGCCCAAACCATTGAGTGGTTAATTGACGGGTAAAAGCAAGGATTTAACATCTTAACTTACTTCGTGCAATGTCTATTCTGCTGAACTGTACATGTAAGCAACGCTGCATGCACATTTCAGGTTTAATTTCATTGAAATTGAGTTTATTTTGCTACAATTACACCTGAACTATTTTATCACAAACCAAGGGCGCTGCTGATGTTGGGTCATTTTAGCCATATGCCCGAACACGCGTAGTTCCAAGATTTGGGCGTCTGTAATTAATTCTATTGTTTGCATTTTTTTGACCTTGAGGGAGGGTCAGTCGGGTGGAGAATAGTCTTAGTTTCAAGACGTTAGTGCTTGATAGCGGACACCGTGCATAGTAAGTAAAAATAGTTGTGCGAGGGCGCTCTTCAACAGAAATAAAACAACTATCGATCACTGACGTCTTGGGCCAAGACTAGGTGGAGGGTAGAAAATTGGCTTGCTTGTCCCTGCAAAAGTCGGTCGCATAAAATGTTTTTTCCCTCGGTCAGAGCCAAAAATCAATACTTACTCAACGCACTTTTTGGAGACCTTGAATGACTGGCGTGCATTCCAAACCTCCCTTTCAATTTTTTTTGAAAATTTGGCTTAAAACACTGAACTAAGTTTATTCACAAAACGTAGAGTAACTTTGTAAGGAAGTGTTATTTTATTGCTTTCATTTTTGCTTTAAAGTAACAAAAATGAAGAGCTTACGTCGCCTTTAATTTCAATATGGCCGACCTATATGGACAGCGTCTATCTGCTATTGCACAAAGCCTTCCGCCGATCTTTTTTCCTCAAATACATGTATAGAGTCCGAAGCAGCTATCGGAGATGACGCAACAGTTTTCCTCATGAATATGTACATTCGCATCAGCATTATGTAACCCGACCTTCACGCAACGTGCATGAAATTGCGGATTATAGGTCGCCAATAGATACACATTTTAACGACAGCTTGACTTAAATATTTCATTGACGAGATATAGGGCTGTAGACATGAAGATATCAAGCCATCAATAAAAACGTAGTCCGGAAAATTTACTTACCGGTTTCAACCCCCATTGCAGGCCAAAGACACGGATTACATTCCTTAAGAATTAACTTCCCTATGTCAGTGCCGGAACGAGTAAAAAAACTCAACAAAAGGTATGTGAAGCTTGTCTAATGCAGTACAGAAGCTCTCTCGAAATACTCGCGTTTTAGTTGTACATGACATGTAGCCTATGCCATCATCCATAGTTCTGACCGCTGCTGCGGTTAAACGTGAAGAGTCGAGACGAAGCAATAAAGTTCATGACTGACCCCTCCAAGTAAGTAACGTACTTACTTCAATTTTATTCACTCCAGAGTTTCAGTGGATTTGGTTGGCCGGTAACTTGTGCGTTTCAACGGGCGACCTGATCAAGTGGTCTTCTCTTCTGTGATCTTTTTGTACTCACTCTTTGGAACTCTTGAAAATGACACGGTGCAGTATACCGAAAGAGAACATTGCTTTTTAGGAAAATTTGTTTTGAATGCAAACACTTTCGAATGCGAAAATATTACTCATATGTGAATAATAATTGGTCAATGTAAAAAACAGGTTTTGAAGTCTTTATTATAATGGATGCTGGTGCGAAATCATCTCAATAGATTCGGGTGAAATTTGACCAATTTTCTGGAAACGTTTTGGTTTTTAATGAACTTCTTCACGGAGATGAATACGTTGATCGAACCAAATCTGGTTTCAGGGCTGAGAGATTACTGTGAATTTCCATTAGTTCAACGAATTTAGTTGAATTTTGATGCGACATTGTCGTC